>NW_027500623.1:0-89547 GCF_021521415.1 Bidens hawaiensis
CGGATTTAACGCCAATCATAATAAAGCCGAAAGATAAATCTGTAATGGATGAATTTCTTAATCAATATGATTCTCTCCTCAACAAACAAATATATCTACTTCTTTTGAAGTTTACATTTTATTTTACTTTTAGTTTTTAAATTTTTTTTGTTTTTATTTTGAAAATATTCCAAACTGAAAAATATTTTTTCTAGATTATTTTCGATTACCAAGCTATGTGGATAAAGTTTTGAAAGGAAAACAAAAAGATTTTTCCACGTTTTTAAGTTAAGTTTTTTTAACGCAGGCACGTTAATGTGACAGAACTGAGCCTCGGTGCTAAAGCGTGTGTCGTGAACGGAGATGTATAAACGAGCTCGGTTCCAGGATCGAATCGTAACTAGTATTCACTCTCGAATGATAATAATGGACAGATGAGGAGAGTTCGATTCGATCAACAATCAATAATAGGGTGAACGATTGTAATCGAAATACAAAAGATAGATGTAGTAGCATGATTTCATTAATCGAATGATTCTCATCAACAATACTCATACATACATACATATATACATACATACATACGTACATACATACATACATACATACATACATACATACATACATACATACAAGGAACGGCCACCCGGGGAGAGCTCTTCCCCCGGGGGAGAACTCTCAATAAAAAGAAATATCTCATAATGCACACATGACATAAATAAATGACCTAAATCATATATTTATACTAGTATTGTGCCTTGGTCTTCACTCCACCGCCACTTGGATAAGACCAACTGAATAAAATATAATATAATATTTCATCAGACAAATGCTTCAATTACTCGTTAAAAAATCTTGTTGTCTTTCTTTAATTTCTCATTATAAACGAGTAACGATTCGATACCCAACAATCTCTCCCTTAGACCGATGCCATCGAGTCACTTTCACGATCACCTCATAACCCGATGCCTTTCATAGAAATTCTCCCCTCACAATAAGCGTCTCCCATTTTTCATTACAAATCATTTTCTCTTTATCTCTTTTGGATATATTTGTATAGGTATAAGATCGAGGATTCAAACATCAATGATCAACTACGAGTTAATCCGAAACAGCAAAAGGATATAAACTCAAAATTTTCCTTAAAATGAGTCTTTCACCTGATTCGACCAAAATTTGCAATGAAATTCCGTATAATTTTTCTCCCCAATTTCTTTTGCAATGTCATAAACGAATGTGTCTTTAAATCAAGTGTGGGTGAACATATTTCAATTCAAACAATCTTGACCATCCCTATCATTAATTGTTGATAAAATTCGAAATAAACAAACTAAATAAAATACCTTTTGTGGTTGAAAGTTGACATTTGACATGGTCAACTCTTGAAATGATCCGGATAAATCAACCATCTTGTTTTTGTAAGCACCTTGTTGACGGTTGTGAAATTTTCGTGATTTTTGCCCAATTTTTGCTCAAAAATCTTCAAAAATGACCAAAATACCCCTCGTTGACCCGACATAGTCAACATACGTTTTTTTTCTCGAAGAAACGTATACTTTACTTCTTTACTTATTATTTAAGAAACTTAAATAATATTAATAACAAAGAATTATTTTACATTCATATTTCTTATATATATTTTCTTTTTTTATATTTTCTTCATTTATTTTCTTGAGGTATCTAGTATACCCTCGACTAGGGTCTAAGACTTTTAATAATATAATATTATTTTATTCGGGCATTATCCTTACCTTGGTCGGCTTATATTTTCCTAGACTCTCGGGCAGCAACTCTACACTTGCACTTTATCGAGGAATCTTGATCAACACTTCTTGACACACAACTCGAGGCACGTTGGTTGTCGATCTTCGTTGGCACGCACTTCGAGGTGGGGTTTCGGCTCGTCTCGTGGTGGTGTTGGCCCTATATTAGTTTGGTTTGTACCTTAGTTTTGGGTCTGCTTATATTACCTTTTGGTCTTGTATGTAAACCGAGATCCAAATGATCTCGGTGGGCTTTTGGGCTTATGTTGGGCTAGGTTTTAGTACCTATATATACATGCATTGTATCTAGGTTAAGGTTGGTTGTTCATAGTATTGTTGAACGAGTTATTTGTGTAACAAAGTGCTTAAGCACCCGACGTAATATACGTGTGTTTTGAAGCATTGTGCTCGTGTTCTTTACGTGTTTGATTGTTTTATATTGAATCATCTCTTGTTAATTTCCGCTTAACAACGAGATCGTTGATATCACATTGAAAGATCTGTTATAAGGACTTACAATTGGTATCAGAGCTTATTAACCTATTCTAGGCTCGGTTGTGATATCATAGATTCAAGGTTTTAGCGTGTTGATCATCTTGGTGGATTTGGTGTTTTGTTTTTCCGGTGAACCATACGTCGGAGAAGGAAAGAGAAAAGTTTGGTCAAAGATTGAACTATTCTTGGTGAAAAATTCAAATCCATTAACTTCAGGATTTGGTTTGTTACCAAACTTAACCGATCAACACGTTTTCAAGATTTTATGACTGTTATCAGGAAGATTTGGACGTTCTTGGTTGATTCTCAAGAGTTCTCGGGCAAATTTGATCGTTTTCGGTCAAATATTTAGTGTTCTCAGGAATATTTGGGAAGTTTTGGGCGTTCTAGGTCAACTTTCAGGGTTCTCGGTCAAATTTGTGTGTTTTCTGTTGACTTTGATTGTTTTCGGTCAACACTAGTTCTCGGTCATCTTAGTTCTCGGTCAACTGTCGTTTTCGGTTGGACTATATATTTGGGCCTGATCACATTAGGCCATAAGTAAAATAAGAAACTGTTGGACTTATTCACTAGACAAATACTTCATTCTTATTTAAAATGGACCAAATAACTAATGGGTCAACTAATGCTACACTGCATCAAGAATTGGACTCTTAATGGGAACTACTACTCGTATACCTTGTGTGTTGTCTCATGAGGGGTTTAGCGAGTGGAAGTTCAGGTTTGAAAAATACGTTAAAATGAAAGATGTCAAGTTTTGGAGAAGTATTGTTAGAGGTCCTCAATTTATCACGTACCAATGTGAAAACTCTGAGGAAGTTTCTTTAAAACCTGTTGAACTATATAATGATACTGATTTTGAAAAGGTTGAAGAGGACAAAAAGGCGCTTTCTATTTTAACCTTGGCACTCTCACCCGAGATTGCCTTGGGATTTAGAGAACTTCAGTCTGCTAAGGCACTATGGGAAGCCCTGATTAAAGTGTATGAGGGTAATGAGGACATGAGAAGAAGTCGTCAAGATCTCTTTGTAACATCCTAAATATTATAATGCTAAATAAAGAAAGTTACGTTTAGTGATTTCGCGTTATTAATTAATTAATATCGAGTAAAGAACGGATCATGGATTTAGATTAATTAAGGTGGGTTAAATGGGAATGGGCCTTAGGTCCATGGGCTTTAAGGGATATAAATATCCCCTAAACCAACCTAAAACCCTAAACCCTCATTCATTTCCATCCTAATCTCTACACACTCAAAAACACACACACTTCCTTATTATTATTTACGGCCGAGAGAGAGGAAGAGGGTGAAACGACCAACGAACATCGAATAGCAATAGATCTCTCATATACGAGCTAGATACAAGATAACCAAGCAAAACGCGACCAACCAAACGTAATAAAAGGTATGTTTTGATCCTAAAGTTTACGTTTTTATAAACGTTTAGCCTTGAAACTTTAGAACGAGAATAGATCGAGTATAAAGGAAACGTAAAGTTGTAAACTTGATGCTAAAACGAACCTAATAAACCCGTAAACCTAGTTGGAACGTTTTAGCTTTAAAGATCAAACTTTACGAATCGTTCGGGTCAAGCTTGAGCTGTAATCGGTCTAGGGAACGGTTGGGAGTAGGGCCGAACAAGGGTCGCAAAACGCGTGTTTCGGATTGGTGAAACGAACTCCGGCAGCAGCAGCTCGCTGCAGTGAGCTTGCTGTATAACTTCGCCGAAAGCATAAGTTCGCCTGTGGTATAACTTCGCTAGTGGTGTAAGATCGCAACTAAGTAACTTCGCCCCTGACAAGTTCGCCAGAATCCAAGTTCGCTTCTGATTAACTTCGCTGAGCTAAGTTCGTTGAACCTTAAGTTCGCTTGTATACAAGTTCGCCCACTGTGAACTTCGCCTAATACAAGTTCGCTAATGTTAAATTCGCTTAATATTAAGTTAGCCAAAAGTTAAGTTCGCTGAGAAATAAATTAAAATCCTAGTGAAAAATGTTTTAAGAGAGTTAATTAAATACAGCTCGACCCCAGCCAGGGGCTCTGCCCTTGGACCCTGCTAGGGGCTGCTGCCCCTAGACCCCGCTGCCAGGGGCGCTGCCCCCGGACCCCCGTTCGTTTTGGGTTATATAAAGATAGAAAATACGATATGTGTAGTAGTAGTTAATTGATACATGTAAATATTATACAGTTAGCCGTGCAAGCTCAAGATGGGAATAACGATTAACGGAGAGCGTAACCGCATTCAGGTGAGTTTCTAGCCCCATTTCCTTATTAAGTTTTCGGGGCTGTGTGCATACTCAATGTGATAGTTAATACACTTACCTTAACTGATAAGTGTATGCCTTATATGGTTAATATGTTATGTATGTATATCTTAAATGTGAGTGAAAGCTTGTCGGTACGTGAACGATCTTCAGATATTGCACGTGCTAACAAGGGAGGTATGTTTATGATAGATGAATGTGTATGATAGATATATGTACAATATATGAATATGTATGAATGATTAAAGAAAGTATGTATGTTATGGGTATGTAATGACGGTATGTACGAAGATGAAGAAAGATGGACCAGACCCTAATAATATCTGAGATAGAAGGGACCAGACCTAATAATATCTGAGAAAGAGAAGTAAATAGGGACCAGACTCTAATAATATCTGAGATAGACAAGAAAGGGACCAGACCCTAAAATATCTGAGATAGACAAAGGAAAGAGGGACCAGACCTTAATAATATCTGAGATAGAATGAACAGTAATTTATATAGTATGAAAGTAATAAAGTATGAATGTATGTATGAAATTATGTAATGAAAGTAAGTTAGTAAAGTAATTATTATGTATCTTCGATGCATGATTGAAGGTAAGTATATGTATTATACGATACATGGTATTATACGATACGTGATTAACAAGAAACTCACTCAGCGTAGCTGACTTTTAGTATGTACGCAGGTGAGTAGAATGAGGCAGCTCGCTTGAGGGGACACGTGGCATTGAATAAGCGGCTGCCATCGGAAGACTCAAGACGTGTTATGTTTTAAATTACTTAGTTTTTGAAAGACAAGTTGTTTGTTTAAGACAAGCTTTGGATTTGTTATGAAATGTTTATGAAAGTTTTTTATGTTCCGCGAATGTTTTTAATAGAACTGTGTTTATGAGTAAATCCAACGTCCAAATGTGAGGCACCAGTGACGGGGCCTTACACTCTTGCGACAGAAGTTTAACATGTTTAATCACGTTCTAGGAGAGTCGTTGGAAACTAAGCTGCACAGGTTCATAACCCTTGTGACTAAGATAAGGTCTACGAATATCAATCTGACAGCTGCTAAAACAAACAATAAACTGTGAATTCCCTGCCTCAAAGCTGGGATATGAATGTTGCGGTGATTAAGAAGACGAAAGGTCTCAACAGGCTAACTCAGTTAGAAGTTATGGCAATTATTAAGGCTTGTGACATGGATGGAAAGCAGCGTGCCATAAACCATGCAAACTCTTACAATGCAGTTAGCTACAGTTGTCACACCCCAACCTACGGCAGAAATGCCAGGGCGCGAACTGATTGTCACAGCTCTCAAGGTTACTATCATGCACAATATAAGTTTCAATATCTAATTAATAATTTCAAATAAAACAAATATTCATGTACATCAAATTTATAAATAAACAATTACATTAAACATCCAAAGCTAAGTTCTTGTATCTTTTCTCTAACATGCATCCTAAGTTGCTTCAAACAATCTTGATAATCACGTCACACGATAACCTACATATGCGTTGAAAATAATATAGTTTGTCAACACAAGGTTGAGTGAGTAACACACCAGTTTAAATGTACATATAGTATATAACAAAAATATATAGTAGCAACAAGTCATATGAGAATAACAAATTAACAAATGAGAAAGTATAACTGAGATATCGAGAAGCACAAAGGCTAACGACCGGCGTATGATCATGCTAGACTGAGATTATGTTGACCTCTCCGAATGCGGAAGCATACAAAGCAAATAAGCACATAAACAAGTAAGGTATAAGTTGTTAACACATAAGACAAAGTTGCAGTTTTAAGTATATAATTAGAAATATATTTACGCATATGTCCCCAAAACGTGGAAAAACGAGTAAAAAAGAGGGGAATGTGGTACTCACCTTAGCGATTAGACAAGAGATATGAATTTTGTTAAGCTATAAAGATAGATCGACTCTTCAGGAAAATACTGACGAGATATCCTAATTAGGAATAATTGCGGAAAATAAATATAAAGATCCCCAACGAATATTCAACTAAATAAAGACTCAGGAAATTTATGATCAAGTATGTTCATATGGAAATTAAATATGACTTATCATCAATTCTTATTACTTATGTTTAACAACGTTTTTAATAAGTAATATTATTTTAAATTATACAAAACTTCATAAAAAATACTTAAATAAATATTTATAAGACTTCGGATAAATCATATAGAGAGATTTGTTTTAAATAATTATTTTAAACTAAAAATACATTTAATGTTTATATATATTATTATTATTAAGATAGCTTTTAAGTTATTATCGTAAATAATAGATTGTAAACAATAAATAGTGATATTTATATAAAATATGATCTTTATAAAATACTTAAACTATATTTTTAATACGTGAATTAACATGATAAAATTTAATTTAATTAAAATTATTATTTTCTAAATATTTAAAACTTTTAATAATCTATTACTTATTAATATTTATGTATAAATGTATATATCATATCTATATATATGAGTTTAACCCAAGTTCATAAATACGATCAATTTATATATCGGTTTTAATAGTATGACGTTTATATAGCATTAACTATATTAAGTTCATAAACCTTTTAGATTAAAACAAAGAAAATAAAAAAAAAACAAAAATAATAATAATTTGCCATGGCCCGGGGACACGAACCCGCGCCATGGCCGGCTCAATAGATTGGCAAGCATGCATCCAGCCAAATGCACTGGGTTTTTGGTTGGTTAAGGAACCAGAACAAAAATATATAAATAGAAGACCGGACCACCCAGTTCATAACCTAACCCTAGATTCATCAATCCATAAATCGTTAAGAGTTTGATTAATTAGCGTTGGGGTTATTGAACATCGATCAAAGACGAGTCTAATACATATAATACTACCTTTAACTTTGCTGAATAGATGTTGAATTCGCTACAACAGCCGACGGCCAGACGGGATCCAGATGAGGGTCTTGCAGGTCACGAAAACATAATTAACAGTGGGGGTTTGGACGGCGATAGGTTTATGAACGTGCAGAGAGGATTAATTGTATTATTATAGACGAAAAGGATATAAACCCATTCTAGGTTACGGACGGCTTGTTTATTAAGCAAATCATATCAAAACGATTTTTGTTTCTTAATTGGTTACGTCGGTGAGAACAATTAAGGTAATGAGATTAATACCTAGATCAATTCCAAAATAGACGCGAGGATTAAGGTGCAAGCAACATACATGGGTTACGGGTTTGGTTCCCGGGTTATGGATACAGGTTGGTGAAATGGGTTTATGGATTATAAAATTCCAGAATTTGCAATAAGGCCCTTGAACTATGGGAAAGGAAACAATAAGGGGTTAAAGTTTGGTTTAGGGTAATTTTGTATACTAATCAAAGTTAAAAGGATATTAAGTATATATATAATTAAATAATATGATATTTTAGTGATTAGTTTACCAAAAACGCAAATGGGTCGAGTAACGGATATAATATATTAGATGGAAAACCCGAGTTGTTACAACAGTGCTGCTTCCAACAATGTACTCATTCTTAAGATAGCTTCTCAATGTTTAGGGCCTCTCAAGGACAGTATACTTAGCACTATCAGCCTCAAAACAACTTCTCCATGTTTAAGTCCGCTCATGGTCAATTCTATCAAGCTCCACCGCAACCAACTCCCATGTTCTTTCCTAAACCTGCTCAACCATTTGCTGCTACTGCTAAACCTCATAAACCTACCGCTTCTTCTAGTCAGGGTTCCAGTAAGATTCCCTCTATTTCAAAGGAAACACAGGAAAACATTGTCCTTAATGGTGGGGTTCATGAATTTCTACAATGCCTTTTTTGCTGGAGATTTGGTTCAACTAGTAGTGGCTGTTGAGCTGGAACAAATTCATCCTGATGATGTAGAAGAAATGGATATCTCTTGGCAAATCGCCATGGCAGTGTTTCGTGCAAAGAAATTTACTAAGAGAACAGGCAGAAACAACTGGAACGTACCATCAAATCAGAAGGTGGGATTTATCAAAGATGCTACAACTGTCACGACCCGGGTCACTTTGCTCGTGAATGCACCAACCCAGCGAAGGAAGGAAATAAGGAAAGCGGTGCGGGTTCCAGTGGGGATACTAGGGGGAGAAAATGGGACAGGTACAGCTGATGGTGAACGGGGTTTGGTAGCTCAACAATTCTCCTGGAATGATCAGATGGGAGCCTTCATCATAAATAATCAGATTGCAAACTTTGCTCATGTTGAAATGGTTGAAGAAGAAAATGTTGCTGAGGAACAAGTTAAGGAGCTTCAATTTGCTTTCATGGCTTTCAGTCCTTCTGGTTCATCCGAGGTAAGTTCTCAATTATGTTCTCATGCTTGTATTAATAAAGTAGATCTAAACAAATCCCATAATAGTAACTTGCTTAGAGAAATAGAAGGCATAAAATCTGAGAATTTTAATCTTAAGAAGAATGAGCAAGCTTTTTAAAGATATAATTGAATCACAGAAAAATGATTTTTCTAAACTTCAATCTGGTTTTAGTATAAAATGTTGTCATCACCTTAATGCCAAACAGAAAATTGCAGAGTTAACTGCTGAAATGGAAGCCTCTAAGCTAGAAATTGTAAATTTAACTAATAAATATGAAAGAGCTGAACTGGATTTTAAGAATTCGAAGGCTCCAGTATTGTTGTTAACTCCATGATTGAAAGTCAATTATGGTGGAAAGAAAACGCCCGTGAAGGCATAGGGTACAGTAGCGTACCTCCTACATATAATGACAACTATACTGCACTTCCTCTTACCAAACAGCAGGAAGAAGAGGTAAAAACCATGCAGTATGGTAAATCTACTAAAAATGACAAAGTTGTTTCTGATTCAGTAAGTGCCACTGAGTCTACTTCAAGAGTGAACGATTCTAATGTGTTTGCCTCATGTGCAGATAAAGTAATCGTTGAGGATTGGACTGATGAGGATGATGAATTTTATGTTTCGAATAATAAAGACATTAAATCTGATGTTTCTTTAAATTTGCCTGTTTTGAATTATGTTACTTCAACTGTTTGTGTGGGCTCTGGTTTTAAGAGCAAAGACAATTGTGTGGTTGATTCCTGTAAAAATTTGAAATCTGGTGGTGTAATTTTAAATAAATTTGATAAAAATAAGAATAATCATAAATATGTATCACCTAAGTTTGTTAAAGAAGGAAGCTCAAATGATCATAATTGTGATAAACCAAACAATAAGTCAGATGGTAAACGCCAAGCGAAACAAACTAGCTCACACAACAGGTCCAGACAAGGAGTTATCCACAATGAATTTCACATAAAGCGTCAAACATGCTTTAATTGTGGCACTCTTGGTCATATTGCTAGAAATTGTGGCACTCCTGGATACTATCAGAGGAATATGCCTCATAATACCTATCAAAGAAAATCAAGGTATTATAAGGCAAATCCCTCTGACAGTGATAGGAAGAGAAACAAAGTTGGTAGGTCTAGTCCTCATCAGACCAAGCCCAATATGTTTTGGAGAGGTGGTAGTAACTATGTTTCGGACTTCAGAACCAACTCGGTTTCTGGACCGACACAAGTCAGGAAGACAAAGTCATTTGTGTCTCCCACTCGTAAACCGGAGACCAAGCCATCCATTCATACAAACAACAAAAAAAAATTTTAAAACTATATATGAATGGTTGCCTAAATCTCTGGTAATCAAGCCATCAAATTCTATATTAGATAACCTGGAAGACATGTCATGGCAACCCGTGACAAGTCTAGATGACTCAGGTTCACCTAGTGTTACTATGGACTGGGTGCCAAAGACTCACTAATCTTGCACATCGTGTAGGAACAGCTATGGAGTAATATCATCAGACATTGGTATGTTGATAGTAGCTGTTCTAGGCACATGACATTAGACATCTCCCAACTACACGACATTCAAATCTTTAACGGTGGTATGTTTCCTTTGCGGGAGGAGAGAAAGGGAAGATTACTCAAAAGGGTACTATAAGTAACGGTGTTCTAAAGTTTGAAAATGTTAATATTGTTCTTGAGTTGAAACACAGTTTGCTGAGCATTTCTCAAATCTGTGATAAAGGTTTTTCAACTCATTTTACTAACAAAGAGTGTTTGATCTTAAAACATGGTATCATCATACAAGATGATTGGGTTCTGGTTAGATCACAAAGAAAAGATAATGCTTATGCGATCGACATGAACAAAAATGTTCCTGATGAAATAACCTTCTTGTTTTCAAAAGTGTC
Organism: Bidens hawaiensis; assembly: GCF_021521415.1. Classification (NCBI taxonomy): domain Eukaryota; kingdom Viridiplantae; phylum Streptophyta; class Magnoliopsida; order Asterales; family Asteraceae; genus Bidens; species Bidens hawaiensis. Next base: position 10,760 of record NW_027500623.1, read on the forward strand.
AGAACATAATACCATGCTTTGGCATCGTCGTCTTGCAAACATTAAAAATTTAAATCTTCTTGCTAAAACAACTTGGTGCGTGGTTTACCCGTAAAAGATTTTGTTACTATTAAAAAAATGTATGGCTTGTGCTTTGGGTAAATACAATCGTAAATCTCATAAGCCAAAACTCGTTAACACCATTTCATCAGTCTTTCAGTTGCTGCATATGAACCTGTTCGGTCCCGTTCATGTTTTAAGTCTTTCTCACAGCTCTTATTGTCTTTGTATTACTGATGAATAGTCACGTTTTACTTGGGTATTTTTCTTGTCAAATAAGAGTGAAACTGCAGGATTGATTAAACGCTTCGTGGTGCTTATGGAGAATCTACTCAACTTAAAGCTGAATGGTATTCGATGTGACAATTGCACGAAATTCAAGAATTCTACAGTAAATTACTTTTATGCCGAAAAGGGGTTGCTTCAACAATACATTTCAGCTCGGACACCGCAACAAAATGGTGTTGCTGAACGGAGGAATAGAATTCTTATTGATGGTGGCAAGAACCATGTTGTGTGATTCAAAGCTGCCATTGTTCTTCTGGGCAGAGGCTGTTAACACGACATGTTATGTTCAAAATTGAGTGTTGATCAACAAGTCTCAAATGAAGACTCCATATGAGATTATCTATGGTCACAAGCCCACAGTTGCACACTTTCGGGCATTTGGCTGTCCATGTACTCTGCTGAATCTTGAACCGACTCCAAAGTTTGGGGCCAAAGTTGATGACTGTTACTTTGTTGTATATGCTGGTCGTACAGCCTACATGGTCTAAAACAAGTCAACTAAGCAAGTAGTGGGATCGTATGACGTGCTTTGGATGGAAGATAACAAGATTGATGCTCGTGTTGGTCCCGACTGGTTTTTGAATTATAATTAACTCTTTAAGCCCTTTGATGTGTTTCCAGTTGTCGATACACACAATTGCACTTGCTATGGCTTCCATACGAGGATTTCGATAATTAAGTGTGCACCCATAATTATCTAGGTCGTCATTCGGTCCTCATGGTGCATTTTGTTGTGTGGTTTTCAAAAGACGTTTTTTAAGGAGAATTTTGCAAATCTTAAATATTCGATAAATTAACTATAGATGATCGTTTAAGCAATATTAAGGTGTGAATCGAAGTCGAAAGTTATCAAAAGGAATATGGAGGTCTAACATTGAAGGACTAAATGAGGCATGGTAAAACAAAACATATGAAAATGAGAATTTGATAAATACAAACTTGAGGTTAAAATAAACATTTGTGAGTATGATTGTGTGAAATGTGATAACATGAGAATGAGGTGAGTTCTATGGGGTGACCTAGGCATGTAACAAACACAAAATCACAATAAAAATTTTGGTTAACTTGGCAAAATCATTGAAGAAATGTAATAAAAGGTGAACACGGCTTCTATTGTGAAATCATTTACATAATCATTATTATAGTAACCGTTTCCAATAGCGCCAAAACTTGCGGACATCCACACATAGTCCGTTAATTGAGTAAATGATATGATATGGAAAAATGCATAGAATTGTGTTTTGCTTGAAAAGCATAATAGTCAAACATGACCAACATAGTCATGAAAATATCGTTTAAAATGTAAACGAAATTTTTAGCGAAAATGAGGTTATGAAAGTAGTACACAGATTGTTATTGAATAACTTGTATTCGGTCATGAATAATCAGAACACAAAATGAAATCTCATGTGCATAAAATTACCATCGAAACATCACATCAATTGAAAAGAAAATCGTAGTAACAGTGAGACTCGGAGTAATGACGAAATATGTAAATCGCGTATCATATACTCTTTTGAAAATATAAAAAAAATAAAATCAAAAATGAAATCTCAAGTAAAGTCATTCTATCATTTCCAAGAAAATGTATATAACAACAAAGCATCGCGGTAACACGTATTTAGAAAAACATCTAAATTGCTATGAAACAAAAATCTTCTAAGTTAAATTGTTAAAGGAATTTTGCATACGTAAAGCTGTTGTGATGATAATAAATCATGAAAGAGATGATGCTTTCGATAATAAGTATTAATTCACATAAATCGTTATCGAACAAAATTCATGTTACAATATTAAGTGTATGAAGCATTTATGAGTGTGTCCCAAAAAGGATTTTGTAAAGACATGATCATTGAGTTTATGCAAAATAATGAAAGTTGTAATTTGTTATTGAGTAAATCTCAAATTCAACATTCAAAATGAAACCTCGTATTTTTAAAGTTATTATAGGATTATCACCTTAGGTGACAATATTTATAATCTTGAAAACACGTATATAACTGTTTAATAATCTTTGAAAACAAATCCTCATAATAGAACTTAGTTGTCATGGCAATATTATATTCTACAAAGATGATTTATAAAATATGTGCATAATACGTAAATCGTTGTTCTTGAAAGAGTTTATAATTTAAAAATGAATATTTGAGCACATGAGATCGTTATAAATACACTAGTTGCATATATATATATATATATATATATATATATATATATATATATATATATATAATTTAGGGGAAAAATGAAACTTGTGTGTGTATGGAGAGGTTTAGGCTCCGAATGGTGAATGGTTTGGAAATTTGGTGAAGAGTGAGTGTGTTTCGTGTCTTGCGTAGGTTTTCTTGAGTTGGATTGATGTGGTTTGTTGAGTTTAGGTCGTTTGACTGGGTTAGGCTTAGATGACTTGTGTGAGTAGTGGTTGGGCTATTTGAAAGAAGTTTGCTTATTTGAGTTCGAGTTAAGTTAATGGGTTGGATAAGTTGACCTTGACTAGTTTGGGTTGAGATTCAGTTTATACATGTATTTAGCAAGGAGTGTTTGGGTTACTATTTTAATATCAAACTCTATGGTTGGATGGAAACGGTGTGACGACATGGTTGGTGATTTGACATAGCATGTGTCCAAAGATTGAGCCATAGGTTGATAAATTTTGGTATGTGTTCAAGGCATTAGTTGATATGTTTGTCGGTGTCTTCGAAGTATTAGGATAGTGAGTTTGATAGGTTTTCATAGAGTAAAAGTGTCGGTATTTAGGGCTTTTTGTTGGGTTGGTTTTGTACATATTGGATTTGCATGGGGGTTTGAGTTGGTGAGAGCATAAATTTGGTAAGTTAGGTTTCGTTTCTCGTGGGGAAAGATTTTGGTTGTGTGGGAAACCTTTGAAGTGGAAGGATGGGGTTGTTTGAGGTGATAGTTTGAGATGGAGTACGGGTGTTTGGAGATTTGCGGTTACGTTTAAAGAAATTTTGACCAATAATAAGTTTTAAATTGAAAATATCATAATTTATAAATAATGGTTGGAACTTTCATGAAACTTTTGATAATAAATTCACAAGATAAATTTTTTGCCGGAAAACGGAAGTTTCGTGAACCACCGCGGATTGTTCGCGTTTTAGCAAACTCACGTTCATGAAAAGGTTGATATAATAGTTAGAAAAAGTTATTTAAGGGGTTCCTACAAATGTTTGAAACGTAAAGTTTTTTATAAAAATATTGAGATTCAAGTTTGTGAATCACAACAATTTCTTTGCTAAAATTTTCCACTAAAACGAGAGTTATTACGATACGTCGGGTCAGCTTAAGTTGTAAAATAATTCACGAGAAAATTTGAAATAAACCAACCCGCGTAATGTAAATCATTCTTGAAATGCTTAAAATTAAGTAGTGGAAAATATCATGGGAAACTAAGATAATAAGGTTTGTATATTGAAGTTTATTGTAAAATAAAAGCCGATTGTCATGAGGAAGCAAAATATTTTTTTATAAAGATCAAAATAAAATTTTGCTTATTAGGAAATTAAAATAAGTGAATTAAATGTCGAAATTTGTTATGAGGTATCAATATGAATGATGAAAGTTGTTTTGGGAATAAAAATTTGCGTAATGAAAATTTTTACCATGTTCGTTATTTAATATCGTGTAACGAAAATATCATGGTAAGTTAAAATGGCCGGCATTATGAATCGAGAAATCAAAATAAACGATTTTTTTTGTCTTTAAAAATAGAATTTCTATGAGTTTTGCATGAGGATTTCAATTACAAGTTATAAATTGTGGATTTCTTGAGAAATCTAGGCAAAACTAACACAAAAAAATTCATAATGATGGAAATCGTATGATGAACATTTTATTTGTGAGAAGTGGTAATGAACTAAAAATTTCATAATGAAAGTTGTTATGAGAATAAATTTGTGTAATGAAAAATTTTTACAATTGTTATAATATTGTGTGATTTAAAATGTTGTGAGAAAATTGAATAACCAATATTGTGAAATGATAATTCAAAGTAAACGGGATTGTCATAAAAATGAAATATTTCTATGAAATTTTGTACGAGGAATTTAAAGACAATTAAAATTTATATATAGAGAATTTACTTGAAAAATAAATCAAAATTTGTCATAAAAATTTTTAATATGATGAAAATTTTTGCTTTTGGTAAGTTTAAATTAACAACGATTGTATAATGAGAGTTATTATGAGTAATTTAAAATATACTAAGTTAAATTGAAGAAATCAAAATAGACGAAAATATGTAATGAAAATTACGGTGTGAAATCAAAATGAGAAAATTTGTGTAATAACTTTACTATGTGAAATCAAAATATAAAAGATTATTCACAACGAAAGAAAGAAATAAAACTATATAAATGAGAATTTGTGAATGAGGATTAATATGATTAAATAAAAGGAAAATTTAATTAAATCCTTGAAACTTGTAAATAATGTCTTAAGATTTAAATAAGCGGAAAAGTCGTGCATGAAAAACCATGACTTGAGGTCCCGACGATAAATCTTAAATAAAAATGAGATAAAATATGGAGTCGAACATATGCACGTATCACCGTGTTTTTCATGTTTGTGACTCAAATCACGGTAATAACAACCAATAAAATTTGAGATAAAACGAGATGTTAAAGCACTAGTCCACGTATCACCGTGGCTTTTATGTCTTAATATCAAAATATAAGGAGGCAACCGGAACGTTTGCATTCGACAACTTAAAGTGGTCGTCTCATATGAGACAATCTTCAAGAAGATTAGAAACAACGGGATCCAAGTTAAGCTCGTGATCCATAAAACACAATAAAAACTAATGTTCTTGTGATAAGGTAGGGATATCTTAGATTATTATGAGAGTGTGTGTAGGTGTATATTTACGATTTGATGAAATATATAAGTATATAAATAAATAAGTGTAATGAACAATCGAGTAGGGTGAACACGTGTAAGGACCCTAAAGCATAAACTATACTAGGTCGTTGCGTTTAATCACCTATCCTATAATCATGGCTCTGATACCAATTTGTCACACCCTGACCAAAAGGCGACAGAATACATCGGGGCACGATGGATTGTTCAATAGCACGATGACACTATTAAGTGACATACTTAATCAACTCATTAATTTCATAAATCAATAAACAACACATCTTGTTCGTACAAAAAAAAATTAAGTACAAGTAAACAAATATATATTGTTCATTCGACTAATAACTTAATGGTCTCAAAACAAGCTACGTTCCTCGATTCTTCATTCAAGCAATTAATAACTTGTAACATTGCATAAAATAAACTTTGTCAACACGAATGTTGGTGAGCAATTTTCATAGTTTTGAACTATAAATATAATATAGATTAAATCCACAAATCATATATGAAACAATAAATAATAGCAACAACTTAGATTAATAACTTGAAAGTAAATTGATGTGGCTCTTTTCAAATCGGTAACAACCAATCGTACTCGAAGAAGGGTCCCTATTCTACTAGCAATTAAGCTAAAATAGTTAGGGGAGCATATGATCATACTTATTTGTTGAGAAACCAACCGAAAGCGATAAACACATTAGAAAGTAATCATATAAAGCATATAACACCAAATCGAACATTTATTTAAGTAACATATACTATAGAGTTTTGTGGTTTGAGACACAATGTATAAAGCATTTATTTTAATACGTATGCAACGCCACCCCCAAAACGTAAAGATGAATACGGGGGATGAAAAAGTACTCACGTGAAATAAATAACTTGGAGGGTTTGTTTGGGTTAAACCAAGATAATAAGTTCACCGAGTGAGGTCTAGGTTAAAAGGGTCTCGGGTTGGAAATGATCTTAAAGGACTTTAAAGTAACATAAAATGACAAGTTATATAATTAATCAAAGTTTGAGTTTTAAAATGTAAATACTTGAGAAATTAAAGTAACGGTTTTTGAAAAGTAAGTTTACTCAAAATCGAGTCTCGGTATTCTATTAATTAATTTTACTTAACCTTTGTTAAGTAACTATGTGGGTATAAATGCAATATTGCAAGACCCTATTTTATATAGATACCAAAATGGGATTTAACGAGCGTTCAGATTAGTTGGTTCGGGTCTTGAATAATAAGTCAAGTCCGAAGCCAACACTCCAAAGTGATAAATGTTATGAGATAACTCAATAAAATCAAAAGTAAATTTAACCAAGTTTGTAGTTATTGAGAAGAACCTTAACGTCCGTTAAGCGAGTGTTTGGTTTTATCGATCCAAACTTGTTATAAGATCAAGTTGGAGCTAACATGCCGAGTATGTTGAGAAAATAACTAAAATTGGTTTATAATATATTTTTAAAGAAAACTACAAGTTTCAGTGGCACAAAACACAACTAGTGTGTCTTAAGCGAGTGAACTCGGTTTAGTTCGGTTTGGTTCGGTCCTTGACTCAGAATAAGACCGAGGATGGTTACCACATGCCCAATACCATGGAACTTATTAAATAACTTGGAAATTATAATACACAATCTTATATGTAGCATATTGTTAAATCATTTTATATATAAAGCATTTAAACGAAAGTTCGGTTTTGGTTCGGTTCTCGACTCGGGATAAGACCGAGGATAGTCACCACATACCAAATACCATGGAACTTATTAAAATTTATTTTGGGAAAGTATAATATTCAAATCTTAAATACAACATGCTTATTCAACTATTTAAACAAACAAAGCTTTAAACGAGAGTTCAGTTTCAGTTCGGTGGTCGGCTCGAGATAAGACCAAGGATAATCACCACATACCCAATACCATGGAACTTATAATATAAATGATTTTAAAAAGTATAATATTCAAATCTTACATACAATATGTTTATTCAACTATTTAAGCAAACAAAGTTTTAAGCGAGAGTTCGGTTTCGGTTCGGTGCTCGACTCGGGATAAGATCGAGGATAATCACCACATACCCAATACCATGGAATTCATTAAATATGATTTATAAACTAAAATAAACAAAAATTAAACAAGGTTAGTAAGCATTAAACAAGTCAAGGATTGCAATAATCCTCCATGTCGCCTTGCCATATAAGCATTTCACCTCAACCGACCATGACCAAAGAAGTGAAAGCCAAAGGAAACAAGGGGTATATGTTATATATATATATATATATATATATATATATATATATATATATATATGTTGTAATAACAATCTTTAATTATATGGAGTTAGTTAGAATCAAAGAAATGTTCTTGTTTGACTCTTAGAAGTCAAACAAGAAAGAACTTGAAAGATAGAGCTTGGAGCTTAGATTGAGAGTGTTTGGTGAGTATGAGCAAGTTCAAATGAGTGGTGTGGCTTGGTTTTATGAAAGATAATGTGTTAGGGTTATCCATAAGGTTGCTTTAGAGATTTCCAAGCTTTCTCATTGGTTTAAAGGATCAAACATGTGATAAATAACAACAAAAACGTAACCGGCTGCTGCAGAGCTCCTTAGCGTGGCGCTAAGGGCTTTGCCCTTGCCACTTAGCGCGGCGCTAAGTGTCGCGGAGGGAAAATCTAATTTTCAACTTTGGTAGTTTTAGTCCCTGAAGTTAGTTTTAATGTTTTATGGGCATTTTAAGGGTTGTAAAAGATGTTTTTGAGATCTGACAACCATAAAACAAATATGTAACATAAAATTCATTATTTTTGTATTATTGAAAGGTTCGGGATACAAAACAGATCGGTTTTCATAATAAAAACAAATACAAGGGCGAATACAAATCGAATCGAAAAATGACGAATGTCACAACAGGAAAATGGACGAAAACCATAGGACACCCTGTCAAAATTTCATTAGCTCGTAGGAAGTTCCTTTCCATTCACCCACCATACTTCATTTGAATCTTTTTATGAAGATTTTTATGAATCTTTTCACATTGAGGACAATGTGAGATTCAAGTGTGGGGAGAGGAATTACTTGACAAATTGTTTGTTCAACTAATTATAAAATTCTCTAATAACAATTTTTTGTAGCAAACATTGACTATTTTTGTAACATCCTAAAATTTATATTAATGAATAAATGAAATTTATGTATGATAAATGTGTGTTAATATTTAATTAAGATTTATTATAATAAGGAGTATGGACTTGGGTGGGAAAAGATGGAATAAGGGATGGGATGGGCCTTAGGTCCATGGGCTTAAGAGAGTATAAATACTCCCTTAAACCTCCCTAAAACCTGCATTTCTATCTTCCTTATTCTCTACACACTCTAAAACGCACACATACACCACCCTACACGGCCGTGAGCTAGAAAGAGGTATTCCAGACCGAAACCAAGATAGATCTTGTTAGATATTTGATATACAAGCAAGAAACAAGATTATTGTTCATAACCGAAGCTAACCATAGTCTAAAAACGTATAAAGGTATGTTTTTTATCTTTAAAGGTTATGTTTTTATAAACGGTTTTCCCTAAAACTTAACTGTAACATCCCGAAATTTAACCCGGTGACCAAAAATCTATCTTTCGTAAATAAATGATATTTTCATTATTTTAAAAGATTTCAGATATTTTATTTAAAGTTATTTTATAAAAGTTTTTAGAAAAATGTTTCGTTTTATAAATTTTATGAACTCGACCCGTCTTGACCCGTAGGAAAAACCAACCCGAGCCAAAACCCGAACCCAAGAAACCGAGTATATAAACGTAAGTTCAAGACAACTCCCCCATTTTCTCTTCTTCTCTCCCACTCCCACACCCAAACGCTCTCATTCTAGAGAGAGAAGCTAGAGAGAGAAAGTGTTCAAAACGCAAATCCGAGCCCGGAATCTTGTAGCAATTCGTTTTTGGTAAGTCCCTCTCGAAAATCATCCGTTTTCATAACCATTTTCGGCCTCAAATCGAGCAAAAACACCCATTTTCGTTTCTAGAGTTTTCGGGTCAAAAACCGTCTTGTTTTGGTGCCAAAATGCAGGTCTGTGTGTATAAAAACACTAGGAATCATTAGTTCTTTCAATCCCGAGCATTTCCATGTCAAAAACTTCGATTTTGGGTGAAAAATCATGAAAATCGCGAAATCCCGTAGGTTTCTCCGTCGCCCGGCTTGAAGGCGTCGACTCAGGACTCATTCGGTCGAACCAGTCCATTCGACCGAATAGGGAAGCAACCGAATGGTCTCCACCTCATTCGACCGAATGAGCTTCGTATTCGACCGAACGAGTGTCTATTCGACCGAACAAGTGCCATGTTCGACCGAACGAGTTTTCCCAGCTGGTTCGACCGAGTGTGTGTCTAGTTCGATCGAGTGTGCCTCAGATTCGACCGAATGTGTGCCTATTAGACCGAATCAAGCCAGAACCAAGCTGTTTTCGTCTTTAAAACCTAGTTTTTGCTCGAGGTCGCGTAAGCTCGTTTTCTTAGACTTATAACGCGTTGTTAACCTTATATATATGTCAAATTCTAGGCTAAGGAGATCTATTATAGCACCATCCTAACCCGAGATCAAGGTGAGTTCATAACCCCTTTTTAACTGTATTGCTTTATCAAACCACGGGGTGGAAATATGCAAAAACACTTTACTTCAAAACCTTTACACACTGTTTTCTCTGCTTTTACTCGCTTTCACTTATAACTTAACGTAATGTAAGCACTATCACAATTACTTTACTTACTCTACAAATTGTATTACTCTATGAACTGCTGCTCTATGAACTGTTGCACTATACATGTTCGCTCTACGCGCTATTGCACTATGAACTATATGCTCTCTACACTGTTGCTCTATGAACCACGGCCACTATCACGACTGCTTTGGGTATCCTGCGGGACCCATGTAAGTCTCGCTCCACTACTGACTCGACGGCCTTGGATTCTGTGTGAATCCATGTAAGTCTCGCCTCTCTCTCGCGTGGCCTCTTATGTGTATTATGTGTTATTACTTGCTCTTTTGGTCTATCTGTTATGTGCAATTATCTCGAGTATTATGAACTATTGCGTTGCCTCACACACATCGTAACTCTGGACTCTCCTCTCCACTCAATGACCCACGTGCACGCTTTTCGCGCACTATTATGAACTGTAATGATCCATGTACCCGCACTACGCTTTTACTTATGATCTGTCTTCTCACTTTGGATTTATAAACCAAAAAGCACAACAAAATATGCTGTAGGAGTGGTGGGTTAGCCGCTGGTACACCCTATATATAAACCCCTACAACCTATTTTGGTGCGCTTGTTCTTTTTCTAACTATTTTTCCTAAAAACCAGGATCATACTCAAACATGGTAGAACAAGTTGTAGTAGTGGTGGGTTAGCCGCTGGTACACCCTATATATAAACCCCTACAACTTGGTCTAGCATGCTTGTGTATGAAATCCCTTTTTCTTTTTACCACAAACTTATGTTCTCACTCAACTATTTTTGTAGTTGACGTTTTCCTGCATATTTTTAGGTAATGCTGATAGATGAAGAACAGGGATTTCTAGATGGCCTTAGGAGAAGACCGAAGGCGTAGTACTAGATTTAGTATCTGTTGGACAATTGTGGTGTTATTTGTATCTTTTGAACAATGTAACTTGAATATTTATGTATGCATTTCATTTAGACTCTTAACCTGTGTTATGGCTTATTCAATCTGCGACTTCGTCCACGCCCTTGGCTTTCCGCCTTTGGCCGGGGGTGTGACAGATTGGTATCAGAGCCCAATGTTATAGAGAATTAGGTATGACCTAGACTATAACTTAGGGACCATACTCTGGATAGTTTCATGCATCACTTGCACATATCACACTTGCTTACTTGCCAACTATTTACTTGCTACTTGCTTACATGTTTATCTGTTTAATCACTTGTCTCTCCACTCTGATCTATGTTCGAGCATGATGCCACACATCACTATATCGCCACTTGTATCACATCTACACATTGTTTGCTTATCTTGTGATCGCCTTACTCTATTGCTATATCCTCGATGTATCTCTTTTGCACTTGTCTCTCATTTTGTCTATTCCCAGAATGCCTCCCCGACGCGCTGATAACACTGACCCTGCCGAGCTGGCCAACATTATCGCACAGCAGATAGCTGCTGTCCTTCCTGGAATGGTGACCCAAATCGCCCAGACCATGCAAGAGGGAGTTCAACCCGCTGCAAACCAAGACCAGAACCCGAACGCTAATGCAACCGATCGACACTACAAGGCCTTCCAAAGTGCCCGACCGACGAACTTCGAAGGATCTGAAGGCGCTGCTGGTCTTCTACAATGGTTCGAAAAGATGGAAGTTACGTTCGATATCGTTGCTTGCCCGGAAAATCTGAGAGTCCGCTATGCTGCAAGTATGTTCCTCAAGCGCGCTCTAAACTGGTGGAACAACGAAGTCAGAACTCGTGGCCGTGAAGCTGCCAACGCTTTGCCCTGGACCGAATTCAAGGAAGTTGTCACCCGAGAGTTCGTACCCCGTAGCGAGCAACAGAAGCTCGAAGCAGAGTTTTGGGAACATAAGATGGAAGGGGCTGACTACCAAGGATACACCGAACGTTACCACGAGCTCGCCCTTTTGGTACCACATATGGTTACTCCCGCAGAACGTGCTGTTGAAGCTTACATCCGTGGCCTTCCCGATTGCATGCGCGCCATCCTCATCGCAGCTGATCCCCAGACGGTCCAAGCCGCTGTTCACCTCACCGCTCTTGTGGCCCAGAGCCTAATCAAAGCCGGCCAACTATCTGACGAACCGAATCGCAAGAAGCAGAAGGTCCTTGCCGCCACCACTACTGTCACTCAAGCTGTTCCCCTGAACACAGTTGCTCCTGATGCCTCCAACAGACCCCGAGCGGGATACGCCGGTGCCCATCCCAAATGCCACACGTGCCAACGTCATCACCCCCAGGGAGTCCAATGCTTCAGATGCACAAATTGTGGACGACTCGGTCACCTAGCTAATACCTGCAGATCTGCACCTGCCGCCGCCAACAACGCCGCCTCCAACGCAAGAGCCTGTTACGAGTGTGGAGCCACCGATCACCTCAGGAATCGCTGCCCCCCGCATCACCGTCGAGATTCCTCCTGCAAGAGGACGCGTTTACAGGATCGGAGCCGCCGCAGCCCAGCAAGATCAAGACGCCGCTCCAGGTATGTTCTCTTCCTTTCCTTTCGACACGATTCTAACCTTTTTCTCCTTGCTCTCTTCTTACGACTTTAACCCTTGCCGGAGCTGCTCGCCTTTGACCCCTACACGCCCGCACAACTATTTTAACTCGAATTCTTGACAACACCACTTATGATCAACACACTTTCCACTATTATCACTACTACACTTTGTACACTAAGCACTATTACACGAACCACACACAAACGCAATACTCTCGTATCCCTCACACTATGACCAACGAGCAAACGTGCTTCACGACCGATCGAACTATTTACGCATTATACTGCTGCCGCTTATGTGATTGCCTGGTTATGTGATTATGTGTAGAGTTTTCCCTTAAGCACTTACGCGATGGAGTGACAGTTGCAAGGACGATGCAAGGTGAAATAACGATTATAGTCCGGAATATAATTGTTAAGTCACAGGTGCGTACGTATGCAGATGTTCAATCATGGTACTGTGAGTCCTGAGCCCAATATTCGTGGAGTAAGGGGCTACTCAAAGAATGTCGAAGGAGTGGTGGGTACGCCGCTGGTACACCCTATATATAAACCCCTTCGACAGGGCGTGTGTAGTTCTGAAGCGGGTATTGGAGGTAGGGACTTGTGGTAGTAAAGTGTGTCGCAAGTCTTGAACCCAATGGCAGTTGAGAGAGTATTCAAGGAATGTTGTAGGAGTGGTGGGTACGCCGCTGGTACACCCTATATATAAACTCCTACAACTGGAATTGAATATGATCGAATACGAAAATTGGAAATTTAGGGCTTGTGAGGGGAGTAGGAGTGTCACTGTGAGTCCTAGTCCATGATCAGCGGAAAGGAACATTCGGGTAAAGTTGAAGGGGTGGTGGGTTAGCCGATGGTACACCCTATACATAAACCCCTTCAGCAGTACGTGGATGCGCCCGAAGCAAGTCTTGGGTGAATGCTCATAGTTTTGTGTTTGGATGAACTAAGTTGCTCTAATCACTAGGATCGCGAATGGACTATTTATGCTCATGAACTCACTATTTGAACCACTATGCGCAATTTATTTTCTCTCTTGGGTTGATTACTCTATCTCGAACCAAGTTATCTCATGCTCAAATTTCATGATATTTAAAAGTTAATATAGGCCATTTGGACGTTATGCATGGAAAGGAGAAATTCTCAAATTACGATGAGGGAGTGGTGGGTTAGCCGATGGTACACCCTATATATAAGCCCCCTCCTCGTTAATTTGCGAATCCCTGAAAGTGCACATCAAAAGAATGACCTGTATTGATTTGGTAGAATCTATTTCATAAGTTGGACTGTGTGCTTGAATTTCGGGACGAAATTCCCTAAAGTTGGGGAGACTGTAACATCCCGAAATTTAACCCGGTGACCAAAAATCTATCTTTCGTAAATAAATGATATTTTCATTATTTTAAAAGATTTCAGATATTTTATTTAAAGTTATTTTATAAAAGTTTTTAGAAAAATGTTTCGTTTTATAAATTTTATGAACTCGACCCGTCTTGACCCGTAGGAAAAACCAACCCGAGCCAAAACCCGAACCCAAGAAACCGAGTATATAAACGTAAGTTCAAGACAACTCCCCCATTTTCTCTTCTTCTCTCCCACTCCCACACCCAAACGCTCTCATTCTAGAGAGAGAAGCTAGAGAGAGAAAGTGTTCAAAACGCAAATCCGAGCCCGGAATCTTGTAGCAATTCGTTTTTGGTAAGTCCCTCTCGAAAATCATCCGTTTTCATAACCATTTTCGGCCTCAAATCGAGCAAAAACACCCATTTTCGTTTCTAGAGTTTTCGGGTCAAAAACCGTCTTGTTTTGGTGTTAAAATGCAGGTCTTTGTGTATAAAAACACTAGGAATCATTAGTTCTTTCAATCCCGAGCATTTCCATGTCAAAAACTTCGATTTTGGGTGAAAAATCATGAAAATCGCGAAATCCCGTAGGTTTCTCCGTCGCCCGGCTTGAAGGCGTCGACTCAGGACTCATTCGGTCGAACCAGTCCATTCGACCGAATAGGGAAGCAACCGAATGGTCTCCACCTCATTCGACCGAATGAGCTTCGTATTCGACCGAACGAGTGTCTATTCGACCGAACAAGTGCCATGTTCGACCGAACGAGTTTTCCCAGCTGGTTCGACCGAGTGTGTGTCTAGTTCGATCGAGTGTGCCTCAGATTCGACCGAATGTGTGCCTATTAGACCGAATCAAGCCAGAACCAAGCTGTTTTCGTCTTTAAAACCTAGTTTTTGCTCGAGGTCGCGTAAGCTCGTTTTCTTAGACTTATAACGCGTTGTTAACCTTATATATATGTCAAATTCTAGGCTAAGGAGATCTATTATAGCACCATCCTAACCCGAGATCAAGGTGAGTTCATAACCCCTTTTTAACTGTATTGCTTTATCAAACCACGGGGTGGAAATATGCAAAAACACTTTACTTCAAAACCTTTACACACTGTTTTCTCTGCTTTTACTCGCTTTCACTTATAACTTAACGTAATGTAAGCACTATCACAATTACTTTACTTACTCTACAAATTGTATTACTCTATGAACTGTTGCTCTATGAACTGTTGCACTATACATGTTCGCTCTACGCGTTATTGCACTATGAACTATATGCTCTCTACACTGTTGCTCTATGAACCACGGCCACTATCACGACTGCTTTGGGTATCCTGCGGGACCCATGTAAGTCTCGCTCCACTACTGACTCGACGGCCTTGGATTCTGTGTGAATCCATGTAAGTCTCGCCTCTCTCTCGCGTGGCCTCTTATGTGTATTATGTGTTATTACTTGCTCTTTTGGTCTATCTGTTATGTGCAATTATCTCGAGTATTATGAACTATTGCGTTGCCTCACACACATCGTAACTCTGGACTCTCCTCTCCACTCAATGACCCACGTGCACGCTTTTCGCGCACTATTATGAACTGTAATGATCCATGTACCCGCACTACGCTTTTACTTATGATCTGTCTTCTCACTTTGGATTTATAAACCAAAAAGCACAACAAAATATGCTGTAGGAGTGGTGGGTTAGCCGCTGGTACACCCTATATATAAACCCCTACAACCTATTTTGGTGCGCTTGTTCTTTTTCTAACTATTTTTCCTAAAAACCGGGATCATACTCAAACATGGAAGAACAAGTTGTAGGAGTGGTGGGTTAGCCGCTGGTACACCCTATATATAAACCCCTACAACTTGGTCTAGCATGCTTGTGTATGAAATCCCTTTTTCTTTTTACCACAAACTTATGTTCTCACTCAACTATTTTTGTAGTTGACGTTTTCCTGCATATTTTTAGGTAATGCTGATAGATGAAGAACAGGGATTTCTAGATGGCCTTAGGAGAAGACCGAAGGCGTAGTACTAGATTTAGTATCTGTTGGACAATTGTGGTGTTATTTGTATCTTTTGAACAATGTAACTTGAATATTTATGTATGCATTTCATTTAGACTCTTAACCTGTGTTATGGCTTATTCAATCTGCGACTTCGTCCACGCCCTTGGCTTTCCGCCTTTGGCCGGGGGTGTGACATTAACCCTAGAGTAGATCAGGTCTAGATGTATCATAAAGTTGCAAACTTGATGTTTAAAATGGACTTAACGAACTCGTGGTTATATACGGCTCATAAAGAAACCATAGATTTAGATTTGAGCGTTTTAAACCATAAAGGTCCAAGCTTTATGGTTACCCGGGTCAAGTCTTGGCCAAAAATGGAAATGGAAACATGTTTGGGTTGATACAATACCATAATAAAGGTGTATATGTTAAAATATGTGAGAATAATGATGATAAAAGACCAAAGAGTTGCAAACTATTGGAATAATGTTCAGCTCATTCGAATACAAAGGACAAACTCGATTACATGCCTTATATTCCAATACATCCATATGACTCGATTACATATGATACAATCGATTACTTATTGAACTCGAATACTACATGCTCAATCGAATACAAGTATAGGTTCGATTACATTGTATGTTTCGAATACAATGTCTTACTCGAATACAATCCGTAGATTCAATTACATATGGCCTATTCGAATACCTTGCATGTTCGAATACAAAACAAGTACTCGCATACAGTATGTTGTTCGATTACAATTATGGACTCGAATACACCTTATATATTTGAATACAAGTTAGGTTCGAATACACTGATGAGGCTCGCATACAGTAGGTATACTTGAATATACCAAAAGGTTCGCATACAATACCTTCATTCGAGTACATGCATGCCATTCGAATACATAGACAGATTTGCATACATGACCCTATTCGCATAGTAGTTATTCGAGTACATTAAGAGGCTCGCATACAATGTATAACCCGATTACATTGAGGGACCCAAATGCATACAACATGTTCGAATACATGTTGGAATTGCATGCATATGATACATTCAAATACAATATACAACTTAAGTAAAAAGTAATGGATTCTAAGTAAAATGTATTCTAAAACAAGACCATTATAATAGACCAGACTTAGCCATTTTGGCTTAAACATGAATAATATAATTAGGACGAGTATTGATACACGTAATTAAAATACAGTTAGCAGAGCTCAGTTAAGGAAATGATTAACGATTAATGGAGAACGTAACAGGATTAAGGTGAGTTTCTAGCCCCATTTCCTTGTTATGTTTTCGGGGTTATGTGTATACTCGATGTGATAGTTAATACACTTGCATTAAGTGGTAAGTGTATGCCATATATGATTTATGTGATAAATAATATATGTTGAACGTGAACGAAAGCTTGTCGGTTCGTGAACGATCTTCGGATATCGCACGTATTGACATGGAAGGTATGCATATGAAATATGAATGTGTATGAAAGATATATGTATGACATATGAGTATGTATGAATGTTAAAGAAAGTATATGTATGTTATGGGTATGTAAAGACAGTATGTATGAGTGTGGAAGAAGGAAGGGACCAGACCCTAATAATATCTGAGATAGAGAAGGAAGGGACCAGACCCTGTTGAGTCAAAGATTTGACCAAAATGAAGTATATGGAAGATTGGAATCTTCTCAACCTCCTCAGAATTCGCTAAGTATGGATCCGGGCACACCTTAGACCTCCGAGCAAGCTTTTACTTAGCCGGGTACAATATTTTGTCTATCGGGCAAGGTTATCTTCAAGAAGTCTTCCTTAGTGGATATCCGAGCAGGGTTTGCAAATCAGTGTATTACCGAGTAAGGTTCACTAGTTTATATAAATCCGGGCAAGGTTCACTTTATCAAGCAAGTCTGTTCTTCATAGCCAAGTAAAGTTCACTTCCAAGTAAGCTTTTGGCTAACCAAGTCCATGAAGCCAAGTGACTGGAAGACCGGGCAAGGTATTCATTAATAATCGTGGTCCGAACAAGCTTGATGATTGAATGGAATATCATTAAGTAATATCGAGCAAGGTTCAACTCAAGCAAGGAACAGTACTCCCAAGTACACTTTGCTAATAAGTTATTTTATAGCAAAGAGTTGAATTGGACCATTGAAGAACAAGGTTGCTCGTAAGGGTTTTTCGGGCAAAGTCTGGCAAAGTCAAGAAGACTGAAGTCTACCCGGTTAGTATTTTACTTGGTAAATACTCTTCAAGTAAAGTCTACCCGGAAACTGACCCCGGGCACACTTCTATGTTACCAAGTTGTGAAGGATGACAGAGTACACAGCGTACTCGAAAAATGAAGATTGATGCAAAGCCTACCTGGAAGACTTGTTTTACACTTAGACTATTTTCTGATTATGTAATTTGAATATGTATTTACGTTTGGGGTTTCTAGAAGGAATGACAGCTGTCCTAGGATGGCAGGCCTATAAATAGAATGTTTTAGGGCACGCCGCCGAAGACGGATCAGCTATGGATTTTAGCCTTTACACTTTTGGATAAGAAAGAATATTTTCTTGAAAGTAACGGCCGTCCTAGGATACGTACGGAAAAACCCTCCTTCAAGAAACCCTAAATCGATTATCCAATTTGTATGATGAATGTTATATGAATGGAAATCTTTTGAGTGAATCTTGTTTGTGTTGGTTACCTTTGAATATTGATTAAGCAACCGTATGTTTGTTATTGATTCCGCCTTTAACAAACGGTCATCTTTCTAAATATAGCAACCCGTCATTAACTCTCTTGTCGACACAACTATTTGTGTGAGCTATGTCATGATTAAGTAAGATCCAGCTGAAATCAAGGGACCAGACAAGTGGTATCAGAGCTTGTTGCTGCTATTTTGGAAAGATTGTTGCTGATTGAAGATTTGAAAAAGAATGACGTCAGCAGACCACTGTTACATTGAAACGTGACGTCAGCAGCTCTGTTCTTCATTTTTTCTTCCAGATCTACAATCATTTGGTGTATTCTCTTCCTTATTTTAATTAAAGTTTTAATCTTTATATATAAATCTTGTTCTTATCGCATTAGACACCTCAGATCTGAACAATTGGTTTTCAGATCTGATTATTTTGAACTTTGTTTTTACAAAGAAACTATTTTTGATTTCTCAAAATGTCTGGTTACGAGGAACAAGAAGTCTCTACTAACAAGATTCCTAGACTGTATGGACAGGAAAATTTCACTAAATGGAAGGTCTTGTTTGAAGCAGTTGTTTGCCATAATGATGTTGATATGTGGAACTCCATCAAGAATGGTCCACAAGGGGAAGTTGAAGAAGGTGCAAATCCAGCGGCAACTGCTGCTGTGAGAGAAAAGATGAGGAAAGTTGATGACAAGGCTTTAGCTATGTTGTAGCTAGGTCTTTCTTGGGAAACACTTACCAAGGTTGCACATCATCCCAATGCCAAGGCAATGTATGATGCAATACTTGAAATGTTTTAGGGAAATGTTGAACTCAAAAACATCAAGAAGCAGAGATTGAAGCAGCAGCTAGAAAGATTCAAGTATAAAGAAGGAGAAAGGTTGAAATCAATTCTGGAGAGGTTCTTAGCAATTGTGAATGATCTCAGAACCACAGACTATGTCATGACAGATTTTGACCTCAATACCAAGCTGCTCAACTCTATGCCAAAGGAATGGTACACTGCCTGCAAGTTCATCCTTACAAAGCACAACTTCAATGAGCTAAAAGTGGATGATGTAGTGTGCTTCCTTCAAGCTGCTGAAATAGAGATGATAGAGAATGAAATGATTAATGAGGAAAAACCCTGCTTCAATGTTTCAAATGTATTGATTGCACTTATGGGTAATCTGACTACCAAGAATCAACAGCAGATTCCTATCATTGAAGAACCTGTTGAACTTATTCTGATACTCCAAAATCATTTGTTGGTATTGGCACAAGCAATCAAGGAAACCAGAAAAGATTCAATGTGCAGCTGATTGATGACACTGATTCTGCCTCTATGGCAAGTGGGAATGCTCCTCACACTAGTAGTGGAAATGGGAAAAACAGTGATACACAGGTATTGCTGTCAATGTTCACTGAATCATATAATGCATTTTTTGCAAATAACTTAATTCACACAAGTGTAGTACAAGATGATCTTGAGCAGAAAGATGCTAATGATTTGGAGGACATGGATTTGAAGTGGCAAGCAGCTATGTTGGCTCTTAGAAGCAAGAGGCTTTACAACAGGACTGGTAGGTCACTCCTATCAGGACCAAATGAAAGAATTGGTTTTGACAAGTCAAAAGCCATCTACTACAATTGCCAACAGCCTGGTCATTTTGCAAGAGAATGTAACATGCCAAGAAATTTCCAAGTAAACCAATTTCAGGACCAACCAAGAAATCAGCATCCTCAGTATCAACAACAGCCTCAATATCAGCAGAGACCAAACACCAACAACTTCAACAACAATCCTAACAACAACTATAATCCCAACTTCAACAACTTTCAACCTCAAATGAACAATCATGATCAAGGAGTGCCTCAAAATCAAGGTTTTCAGAGAAACAACAATCAAAACCTTCACAATGTTTCAAACAACGCTGTTCCAGCCAATCAAAACCATATCAGAAATCAAGGAAATGTTGCTGTAACAACACAGCATGAAGGTAACTTTGATTGGAGAAATCATGAAGAAGATATTGCAGATGATATCAAGAGGGAAAATGTGGCATTCATGGCTATAATTGAGAAAGAAGCTGGATCATCATCTCAGGTACATTCTGCTTCTACTATTGATTTAACTAAAGTTATCAATGAACTGAAAATGAAAGTAGGCAAGCTGGAAAGTGAGTGTTTTAAGAAACAAAGTATCATCAATGCATATGAGACAAGTGAACTAGTGAGTGAAGAAAGAATGAAAAGTTTAGAAGAAGACTGTGTAAACAGTTACAGAGCTCAGAAAATATTCACCACTGAAATTGATGGGTTGAAGAAAATGATTATAGAAGAGAATGTGTTGAACACAAAACTGCAAACTGATAATGAATTCTTGAAGAACTTGGTATCCACTGGAAACATCTGTGGAATTCTAAACCAAGTTAAGGAAGAAGAAAAATTCAAAGCAGTACCACCTCCTTTCAACAACAACTTTATGCCAAAAGTGGATAAAGAGAAAAGAAATGCATATCTACAACAATTCAAAGATGTCTTTCAAGACAAAGAAGAACTTATGGATTTATACAAGAATGTTGAGGTGAGTGAAGAAGGAGAATTTGTTGTGAAGAAAGAGTTGAAAGAAGAAAAGTCAATTGGAGTTCAAGTCTCTGAAGATGATCTTGAGTTAATTGATTTGAATCAAGATGACTTGAGTGATTTGAGTGATCAAATTACTGAAGAGGAAATTAAAGCTGCTGAAAGAGGAAGAAGATTCAAGAAGCCATAATCCATTGACAAACTTCCAAAGTACCCACCTGTCACATCAAGAATGAAGAAACAGAATGAAAGAACAAAAAGAGAACATGTGTCCTTTGATATATGTGAGAAGAAGAAGGTAAATTACAATGCAGTGAGACCTCCAAGCAAAGAATTATTGGAAAAATTAAAGCGAAACAGCAAGAAAAGGGTCAAAGAAGATGTGAATGTTGAAAACTTTATTCCAGTTTACCCTATTTTCTCAAGCATTGAAGACTTTGACATTGGAGAAGTAGAAACAATAGAGGAATATGAAAAGAGGAAATCAAGATAAAGGGAAAACAGAGAGGAGGAATCCTTGAGTTTAAGAGAAATTGTCTTTGTTAAAGGGAAAGTAGAAAGAAGTGACATAAGGATAGCTGAATTTGTTCCCTTCTCAATTGATTTTGACAGTTTAAAATCTAAAAGGACAATTGGAGTTGATTCACCAAGACCAAGTGAAAGGTTCAAGAAACCAAAAGAACATGAAATATTCAAAGGAAAGGTTTGGTGTAAGAAGTGTGATGAGTATGGTCATCATACAGACTCCTGTAATGAAAGACTCAAATTCAAGCCTTTTCATGTCCCAGATGAAACAAAGTATGGACAAGACTTTGTGGCCTACAAAATGAAGTATGAAAAATACATGGGTATGGGAAAGGTTTGTGAAGAGGAAGTTCTGGAAAATGAGAGTCAAAGGAATTCAATGAAAGCCAAGAAACATGTGGACAAACCTGTTAAAAGGGGAAAATCTCCAGTGAAGCATGTGAAAAATGTTAAAAAGAGCTCTCAACCCTTGGGAATAATCCCTAAAAGGGATACTCAGTATATCAAATTTGATAGTTCTCAAGGATCATCAAGCAGTGAGAAGACAAGAAGAAAAGATGCATATCCTAGAAAGAAACCAACATAACTCACTGGTGATGAGAAGTTTCTGTTAAAGCATGGATATGAACCACATGGTTTTCTTTGGAAACCTAAAATAGAAACAAAAGTTGAAAAAATTCCTGATGTGAGAGACTACTGTGAAAAGAAGGACTATGTGATAAAAGAGTATGCCAATGACTCAGCTGAATACCAGAACTCAACCTCACTAGTCAAAACCCCAAGAGAGTGTGGTTATGAAACAGACAATTCAGACAATCTAGAACTCACTCATGAAGATCCTGAACCAACAACACTCACTTCCCAAGCTGTGTCTGAAATTGAATCTGATGAGCTGCAAGTTGATAAGGCTTGCACTTCATCACTCAACTAATCAAACCTTTTCTTATGTGCAGGAATAGTCCACTCCTCTGAATGACATATGGTGCATGGATAGTGGTTGTTCTAGGCACATGACTTATGACAAGAGGTCTCTTGTCATTTATGAAGAAAAGTATGAAGGTCCTGTAGCTTTTGGGAGTGATGAAAATGGTGGAAATATTGTTGGAAAAGGAATCTTAACAAATGGGAAAGTCTCATTTGATAATGTATTTCATGTTGAAGGTCTTCAGTACAATCTACTGAGTATATTACAAATGTGTGATAAGGGATACAAAGTCAGTTTTGATGATTCCCACTGTTTCATCTTGAAGCCTGAGTTTGTGATTCCACCTGAAATGATTATGATGATGGCACCAAGAAATGGTAACTTGTATGAATTGAATATGAAAGAAGCTATCTTAAGAGAAGGTGCATGTTTTGTTTCCAAAGCCACTGAAAATGAATCAAAATTGTGGCATAGGAAACTTTGTCATGTGAACTTAAAGAACATGAATAGACTTGTCAAAGGTGAGCATGTCATAGGCTTACCAACAAGAGAGTTCAAATTGGAAGATCATTGTAGTTCCTGTCAAAAGGGAAAACAACACAAAGCTACTCATAAGCCAAAGCTCATCAACTCAATTGATCAAGTACTTGAATTATTTCACATGGATCTCTTTGGTCCTGTGAGTGTTCCAAGCATAGGAAAGAAAAGATATTGTCTTGTGATCATTAATGACTACTCAAGATATACTTGGGTTTATTTCCTAATTACCAAGGATGAGACTACAGAGTTAATTAAAGGTTGTGTAACAATGATTGAGAACAAGTTGAATAAGAAAGTTAAAATGATGAGAAGTGACAATGGTACTGAGTTCAAGAATGGAGTTATGCAAGAATTTTGTGCAGAAAAGGGAAAACTACAACAATTCTCAGCTCCTAGGACTCCTGAACAAAATGGTGTTGCAGAAAGAAGAAATAGAACTTTGAATGAAGCTGTAAGAACCATGTTAGCAGATGCTAATTTACCTGTCACTTTTTGGGCAGAAGCCATAAATACAGCCTGCTATGTTCAGAACAGGGTACTTGTCAATAAAAGGCATAACAAAACTCCATATGAAATATTTCATAATAGAAAGCCTTATATCAAGTTTTTCAAGCCCTTTGGATGCAAATGTTTTCTTTTGAACACAAGGGACTATTTGAACAAGTTTCAAATAAAATCCCTAGACTGTTTCTTTGTTGGATATTCTACACACTCAAAAGCTTACAGAGTATATGTGAAAGACCATTTGAGTGTTATACAATCATCTGACATCATTTTCAATGAAAATCAATTCAATACAGTTGATGGTGCAGTATGGCTGTTTGATCATGAGAAAATGATAAGGTCCTTCAAGATTTATCCTGATGACTTTGATGAATCTTTCTACAAGACCAGTGAAATTGAAGAGACAAAGAAGAAATCATTAGACTTGGAAGAAGGCTGCTAGAAAAGAAAAGGAGTATACTTTTGTGAAAAATTCCTCATGTGACATTGGTGAACCTGATCAAGAAAACAATCACAATTTTGAACATGATCATACTGAGAACAATCAAGACAATCAAGATGTACAGAATGATCAAGTTCAGAATGAGGGTGACACAAGCAACCAAGCAAGTGGAGAAGAAGCTGCATATACAGCAAGATTTCAAGATCTATTTCAAAGATTGAATTTAGAAAACAATGGTGCATCTACTTCTGGAAAACATAATGATGAAGCACCAGAATTTCATGATGCAGAAACTGATTTGATCATTGAAGAACCTGATCTCAATGAAACAAATCTTGACACAAATTTGTCTACAGATATGATTGTACAAACTCTTTATGTGGAAAAGAATCATCCTTCTGAAAACATCATTGGAGATTTGCATGAAAGAGTTACAAGAAGTCATTCTGAAATGGCAAACATTTATCTTTACTCATGTTTTCTATCCCAAATAGAGCCAAAGAACATTGCTCAAGCACTAAAAGACAATAGTTGGGTGGAAGCAATGCAAGAGGAACTGGCACAGTTCAGAGACCTACATGTGTGGGATCTTGTTGAAAGGCCAATTGACAGATATGCAATAGGAACCAAATGGGTTTTCAGAAACAAAATGGATGAAAGGGGTTTGGTGATTAAGAACAAAGCTAGACTTGTAGCACTGGGATGTCTTCAAGAAGAATGAATAGACTTTGAGGAAGTCTTTGCTCCTGTTGCAAGACTTGAAGCTATCAGGATTTTTCTTGCATATGCTGCCTCAAAAAACATTAAAGTATTCCAGCTTGATGTTAAGTCTACATTTCTAAATGGAAAGATTGATGAAGAGGTGTATGTAGCTCAACCTCCAGGTTTTGAGGATCCAATGTATCCAAACAGGGTGTATAAGCTAAACAAAGACCTTTATGGATTGCATCAGGCTCCTAGAGCATGGTATGATGAGTTGTCAAATCATCTTCTTGAAAATGGCTTTACTAGAGGAGCCATTGACAAGACACTCTTCTACAAAAGAAAGGGGTCAGACTTACTTCTGTTACAAGTATATGTGGATGACATCATCTTTAGATCTACAAATGAACAGATGTGCATGGAGTTTGAAGGGGTAATGAAGTCCAAGTATAGCATGAGCTCTATGGGAGAAATGAACTTCTTTCTTGGATTACAAGTTCAACAAAAAGCTGAAGGGATCTTCAATCACCAAAATAAGTATGTGCAGGACATTTTGACCAAGTTCAATTGTCATGAGTACAAAACTGCTTCAACTCCAATGGACACCAAAGAAAAGATGATTGCAGATGAAAAGGGGGAGCCTGTGGATTAACATGAATATAGAGCCAAAATTGGATCTCTGATGTATCTGACTGCAACAAGACCAGATATCATGTTTGCTGTATGTGTGTGTGCAAGATTCCAATCAAGTCCAAAAGTCTCCCACATGAATGTTGTTAAAAGAATTCAGATATTTGAAGGGAAGACCATACTTAGGGATTTGGTATCCAAAGAACCAATCTTTTGATCTTATTGCATATACAGACAGTGATTATGATGGCTGTAACATGAGCAGAAAGTCAACCTCAGGAGGATGTCAATTTTTGGGTGAAAGGCTAGTGTCATGGCAATGCAAAAAGCAGACTACTGTCTCAATCTCTACTGCAGAAGCTGAATATGTTGCGGCATCTGCCTGCTGTGCACAAGTTCTATGGATTCAAAATCAGATGTTGGACTATGGTTTGAATTTTCTGAACACCCCTATTCTTATTGATAATACTGCTGCATACTTTACTGTCAAGAATCCAGTTCAACATTTTAAGACTAAGCATATTGAAATCAGACATCACTTCATCAGAGATTGCCGTGAAAAAGGTTTGATTGAAATGCAAAGAGTTGATACAAGTGACAATTTGGCTGACCTATTCACCAAACCACTTGATAGAACCAGGTTCAACTTTCTTCTGAAAGCCCTGGGGATGATCAACTCTGATGAGATCTGATTAAGGATGTATGCTTAGTTGTGTACCTCTATGTGCTAACTAATCACTTTATTTAGAGGTTTCACAAAGTGAATGTTATGTGAATATGTTTAAGTATAATACTGATTATGCTACTGAATGTGTTAACCATTATGTGCTTTAACTGATTTTATGTGCAAAATTTAACATGATTTATTTGATTGAAATGTGTGCATGTTTATCAGTTGATGTTTATTTGTGATGTTAGATTAAGTGTTCTTGATATGATCTACTTATTAGGACAAGCTTTTCTGACATCATTGCTTAATTGCTTGAATATGTATTTTATCTGATCTTCTGATGTTATTAAGATAGGTTAGACTTTGAATGTTATTGTTGTCTACTTCTCTTGATGATATCATGTGTGATTAAGATTTGATTATGTTACAACTGTTTATGTCAAAATGAGTCTTATGTCAAAATTAAGTGATAAAATGATGTTTTCCAATGAATTTTGCATAAATACTTTATTTTGATCAAAACATGAGCATGTTGTTAATGGTGTAGAGATATGATAAGATTATTCAGTTCAAGCTTTAAAGAAGCTTAAAAGAAGGATTTTTAAAGAAAAGACTCAAGTAGTTATTTTTGCTGAAAATTATGTCATTTGCCCAGTTGGAAGGACATGCACTTGTGTATGTTTGGTCCTTAAATCTCTACAGATTCAAAAGATAGCCATTGACCTGAAAACTGAATGCATTTGGGGCAATTATAACTTGTTTCTTATTCCTTCACTTAAAACTATGTCAATAACTCTGACTTTGAAAGGACATATATTCACATGTATGTTTGGTCATGTTGACCACTTTTGGTCAAATATGATAGCCATTTACCTGCCAATGAAGAGATATTGGGGTGATTGAATATTAAACTGAACTAATATGGGAAATGATAGTACATTGACTACTTAGCCAATCATGTGGATTTAATAGGTTAAAAAGACCATAGTATAGTCATTAACATGTATGGTTGCTTACCCATGATGATGTAAAATCTAAGGTGATATAAACAGAATAAATATGCTAATCTTTATGTGGAGATACATAGTTGTTTTTGCATGTCTCAAGATAAATCTCTCCAAATGATAGGCAGAAAAGTGATTACCCAGTCATACACAAGCCTGTTGTTATTTGGTCAACCAAAAATGAAACATCTTTAAATATGACATAGAACATGTGTAAGAAAATTTGAAAAAATATCCAAAACAAGGGGAAGAATGAATAAATCAACCAAAAGTTGATAAGTGTTTTAAATATTTTATCAAACAAGAGGGTTATAACTAAGAACTACAAAGATGTTGACAAAATCTGCCTCATCTTGAATGAAAGGCTTGTTATTTAACAGTAAGTCCAACGTTCAACCTCTATACATGTTTGAAAATCAAAAATACAAAAAGATTCAATAAGTTCTGTCATACAAAAACAAGTTTTTGACCAAATACAGGAGGTTGGAGTCAAATTGGGGTGATCTGGGGAAAGCCAAATAAGCTTTGAGAAGAGATATGAGGCATCATAGCACAGTGTTGACCATTAATGCATTATGCTTAAATTGAACCTTAATCATATCACCAAATAAATGAAACTCATGCTAAATTTATACCTGCTGTTAACCTATCTATGTTGTCATAATAATGCTGAGAATGAAGTATTGAGAAAGTTACTTAGTCAATATGATCCCATTCTTGAGATCTTTTCAGAAAATGGAACAAACTATTTTGAAGTGAAATACAACTGAAATTTGATCTCTAAATGCAACATTTGCTCTTAAACTATGATCTTTAATGAAAAATATATTTCGACAAGTGTTTTGAGTCAAAAAGTGTTGCATTTTGCCTTTAATAGGTTGAATATGTTAGTTCGGGTAAGGTTTGATGTTTTATAACCTTTCCGGGCACAAAACAATATGTTTGAATATGTTATTTCGGGTAAGGTTTGATGTTTTATAACCTTTCCGGGCACAAAACAGTTGAATATGTTTGAATATATTATTTCGGGTAAGGTTTGATGTTTTATAACCTTTCCGGGCACAAAACAGTTGAATATGTTTGAATATGTTATTTTGGGTAAGGTTTGATGATTTATGACCTTTCCGAGCAAGCTTAGTCAATTTTGACTAAATTTATGATTTTCGGGCGTGCTTTGAAGTGTTTACACTTTCCGGGTAGAGTACACTGTTGTACTAATTTCCCGAGCAAGCTTGAAGTCTTGAGATGATTATGTGTTATAGCTAGCTTTTAACAAGAAATTCTTGTTTCGGGCAAGCTTTGCATTTTAAATGCTGATTGTTAGTTCAAGCAAAATTTGTGAACTTAGGATTAGTACACCGAGTAAGCTTTGTGATTTATGTGAATATGTTGTTAGGAAAGGTTTTGTTAACCTTTCCGAGCACACTTAGATATTATTATTTAGGTTTGTCATTTTCGGGTATGGCTTGACATGTTGAAATCCCTCAGGCAGGGGCATACCTGATGATTGAATATGTGAATCCTAGCAAGCTTTGTGCTAATATAGGATATTCGGGCAAGCTCTTTGAAATTTTAGACTATAGCACACTTAAATGTTTAATGTGTTTTAATTTCATTCTGAGCATGCTCTGAGATATTTGTGCTTATGATTTTCTTTGAAATTACAAATGTTTTCGGGCAAACCTTGTTTTCCGGGCACACTTTATATTTCGGGTACACTTCTGTTCCCTCAATATACTTGGTAATTTCAAAACTTAACTTTCCGAGTACACTGTATGCTAGAAGTCCTTTTCCGGGCACACTTTGTACTATAGGAAGGTTATTCGGGTATACTTTGCATAAGAATGTTGTTCGGGCACACTATACATTAGAAAGGTTGCTCGGGCACACTATGTTTCCAAGTATGCTTAATTGTGTATGTTTTTAGTATGATTGATTGATTATGATCCTTAAGTTCATTAGGGTTTATGCTAGATTAAGCTAGATTAAGCTTTTAATTTAAATTTGAGAAATTTATACGGGTATCTTAATTGATTCCTAGCAAGAATGTTTATTTGATATTTAATACTTGATTATTAGCCTTGTGATTAATTTCTCAAGAAATCTAGTATTTCGGGTAAGCTTTCTTCATTGTGTCTTGACCTTAAATTACTTAGTTTAACCAAGCAAGGTTTGTAAGTGGAAAGGGTTCGGGCAAACCTTGTAAAGATTTAAATGAAAATATTACCAAGCAAGGTTTGATGTTTTTCGGGTAAGCTTTGTGTAAGGGGAAGTATACCGAGTAGACTTTGGATATATTAAACTTTCCGAGTAAGGTTTTGTTAACTTAAAAGATAAATATTGTTTTTAATATATCAAGTGGATAATGTTACTGTTTGACAGCTAATAACTCACTAAACGACAAAAAGCATTTAAACCCACTTTCAAAAGGTATATAAGAGGGAGTTAGGCAAAATTTCAACATTACTTTTCCCTCTCTCTCCTTTCACTGCAACTGCTTACTCGCAAAGAAACCTAAACCGACTCTTCGCATTCATCTTTAATCCAAACCCTAAATTGAATAAGCCCTCTAATTCCGACTCGGTAAGAAATAGTAATGTGTTTTCCGATCACGATTAGACTATAATGAGCTTTGATTATGTATTTGATTACTAATATTCTGTTTTTATGTTTAGGTTATAAATTTGTCGAAGAACAGGTTCTTAATGAAATATCTCTCTTTTTCTTCATTTTTATTCCTTGAAATTATCTAAAGTACTGAACTTTATGACTAATTTCACTTTGAATATGTTTGATTGTGATGTTCAGATATGGCAGAAGAAGAACAACCCAAGTACTTCTTTGAAAAGAAACATAATATGTGTGCACTTTTACAAGTCACACCTGACAATGAGCCGGTGGCAAGAATGATTACGTGGATGGCTCGATCAAATGTCAGTTTTGCTTTCACTGAAAATCCTGTCATCTATAGAAATCACTCACTTGATTTCTAGAGATCGGCAACACTTGTGGATGACATAAATGGCCGAAGAATTGAAGCCTCTGTTGCTGGCCATGAGATACATGTGACAGAAAGAATGATCAGAAGATGTTTGAGGTTGAATGATGATGATCATAACCCAATAAACTTCAATACAGCACACCTGATGAGAATATTTGAAGAGACTATGGGTTATCAGGGAACTGTGCATGATGGGCAGTTTCAAAAGGGGATGTTTCCGATGTTGTATAGATTCCTCATTCACCATGTGATACAGGGGTTTGCTCCAAGGAAAGGATCATGGACTTTGATGAGTCATGATTTAGCAAATGCTACTATTGGAATTATTTATGATCTACCCTTCAACTTTTCAAAGATGATATTTGAAGGACTGGTAGCAAACTTGAAGAAGGCAGAGAAGGATAGGTTCTTACAATATCCAAGGTTCTTGCAGATAATCTTTAACATAGAATTACAAGATTTACCAACTATGGAATTACACACCTACTGCAGAACCCTGACACATACAAGAGAATTAAGAATCCGGGTGTGGCCAATAGATTCAATTCTGAAGTTCCATTTGAGATCTTGCCATGGTTGTTGGACCATGACTTGAACGTGATGCCAGTACCTGAGTTAAGCTCAGAGGAGGAAGGTGGAGATGATGTTAAGAGTGATGATGATGGTTCTGATGATGGAGATAATGATAGTTATGGAGATGAAGGAGGAGCTGGAGTAGCTATGGATGTTGATGCACCTGATCAGGGGCAGCAACTTGAGCAACAAGAACAACCTATTTCAACACCACTACAATCACCACCACACATTGACCAACCCATTATACCATCACCACCACAAACTCCACCACATCAAACCACTCAATCCTCACCCCTAAACCGAACCATAAGCCAACCTGAAACATCAACACATACATCCCCACCACCACAAACACCACCAACATTTAGCCCAAGTCATTCTAATCCTTTTATTCCAAGCCCACCTCATACACAATCACCACCACTATCCATATTTCAAACCCACACCACAAATCAAGAACAGCCTGAATATGAACAATTCACTGCATCACCACCTACAACACCACCCACTGACACTGACCTGTTGACCTTGTTAAAAGAAAATGCTGAACTGAAGAGAAGGAATGAGGAGGTGACAGAGGAGAATGTGATGTTGTTAGAGTAGTTGGTACCAGCAAATTTGAAAATTCAAGCCTTGGAGCAGGAGGTTGAGAAGACCTCAGCTGCCCCAAAACAGGGGGAGAATGAGAATATGCAAACTGTCTCTGGTGTAAACGTTGCTGAAACTGTAACAGTTGTGGAGACTGCAGAAAGTTTAAAATTGATTATGAATGTTTATGATGATGGAGAGGAGAGTAGTGAGAAGAGGAGAGCTGAGGACGATGAGTATGATGGTGATAGATCAGATGTTGGAGAACAGGACTATGATTACAATGATGAAACAGTAAATGTGGAGAGGGATGGAGAGAATGTTAAGACAGAAGATAGGGTTGAAAAGACAAATATTGAGGAAAATGTAGTTCCTACTGATATGGCTACTGATATTCAAACTGGAGTTGAGACTGAAGTGTTGAATGAAGGGAATATTGCTGCTAAGGAGCCCATCACTCAAATTGAACAACCAGAAAGCTCCAAGAGAGCAGAGTATGATCCTGAGTTAGAAGCACTAGAAAAAGAGATTGATGACTATGTACAGTCTGAGGATGAAGAGGATGTGAGGAGGAGAATTGAAAAAGGTAAGGCAAAAATCAGTGTAGAAGAGCCTGTTAAGGCATATACAGAAAAGGATGTATTATTTAAAGATGATGCTATTGCTAATGAAGATGCCTTAAGAGAACAAGAGAACATTCTGAGAGAAACAAGGGATAGGGAGATACTGGCTCAATCCCTGACTCCTGAAGAAATGGCAGAACAGGAAATCTTGATCAAACAAGCCAAACTTGCAAAAGAAATTATTGATGATGTGGCTGATCAAGAAGCAATTGAAACACTGATTATGATGAACAGAACTGAGGAAGCTGACAATTCCTTGGCTATGGTGATTAGTATGTTTCAACCACAGAGCCAACCTGAAAAGGAATCTGAAAAGACGTGTGAATCTGAAGAAATGCCTCAAAAGAAACCTGAAAGGCCAACTGGTGAATCTGTTGAAGAAATGATGGCTAATATCACCAGAATCAGGATGGAAAAAGCCAAAATATTTGAACAAGTGTATACAAGAAAGAGGAAGTTTGATGAACAGAAAAGGAATGATGAGAGGAAAACAAAGAGAGGGAGATGGGATGAAAAGAACAAATGCTATGTTGAGACTCCTGATGATGAAGGTGATAATGATAATAGCCCAATCAGGGCAATTCCACTGCAGACACTACAACCAGGACAACAGATTCCAGGTGTTCCTGATGTGCCTGCTAGTTCTGAACAAAATCCAGATCATCCACCCTCAGATGAACCAAAGATAGATGCAGTCAATGTATCAACTGAAGAGGATGATGAAACTGATGATTCTGATGAAAACAATGATGATCAAGGGAAAGGAGGAGAAGCTGTAAATGTTGAATCTCCACAAGTTGAAATGACATATGAGCAGAGAGCCAACATTGAGTTAAGCATGAGAGAAGCTAAAAGGGGGTATCCATTGGTTGTAAAATTGAGAAGATATGGCATAAGTTTTGAATCTTTGGCTGATCTTGATGATGATCAGTTACAAAAGAGACTTGATAAGGAGAGAGATGACTTGAAGAAAAAGATGGAAGAGAAGAACAGGGAGAGTCAAAAGTTTAGAGAATACCTCAGAAGGCATAACTATTCAGAGAAAGATCTATCTCACTTTAACTTTGACCAACTCCAAGATTTATATAACAGTGAAAGAGAAAAGGTGATTGAGAAGTGTGTAAGAGAAAATGAGAAACTTGAGAAGATGGAAACTTTGAAGAAAAAGTATGGAGGTATGTGTGGATATTTGCTGGAAAAAGGCTTAAAGCCTGAAATTGTTGAACACCTGTCAAGAGAATCAGTTTTGGATCAGTACAACAAACTGAAAAGAAAAGAAAAACTGAAGAGAGTCCAAACTGAGAGCTCTACCAAACACTCTGAACCAACTGATGAACCACAAGCAAAGAAAAGAAGAATTCAGACCATGAGGGAGAAATTAAAAGAACAGGTCAGATCAATTGAAAATCCTACCCCACAAGAAGAGAAACCAGAACCTGAAGAAGAATCCATTGTCCCTTGGGAAAATGAAGAGATGATAAATATTCTAAGAAGGATAATGATCAATCAAAGGGGAATGAGTGAAGTAGACTTCAATGTCTTGGAAAAGGAGGATTTAAAGAACCTTTTCTATATTCAAAAAGCAGAGTGGGAGAAAGCTCTAAGGGAAGGAGAAAACCCTAGAAGCTTTATAGATGGAAAGTTTGTACCTGCTGGTCTGTCAGACAGACCTGGTATGTCAAAGATGTTGCTTGATCTCAAGGAATTAGCAGGACTTGACATTGTTGATCTTGCCAACCTTCCACCAGAAATGGTAGAGGCCATCTACATTAAAGTTTTCAACTTGGGGCCTGGAAAACCAAAGAAGTCTATCCCTTTTAGGCCTCCAATCTCAAGAAGACAACCACAAGGAGGAAGAGGTGAATCAAGTAGATCTGCACAACAAAGAACAACAAGACCACAATCTGATGTGGATCTTCCAAGAGAACTCTACTTTGATTCTGTTACTGAGTCCCTGAAAGTGACATGGAAAGTACACAGCTGAGGGAAATTGTTGTAAGAAGTGACTTCCGTGAGTATACAGAAGAGCAACTGGAAAGAATGGCCAATCTTAATCTGTATGACTTCAGGAATAGAAACAAGATGGCTGGAACGCAGATGAATGATCTGTCAAAATTTTTGAGAGATGAAGCTGATAAGGGATTCAAGTTCTTAAAGGAAAAGAGAAGTTGGAGAATGATTCAACTTCACAGATCAAAGATGACAGAAAAATTGAAAAGAATGGGCATTGCTGAAAGAGACTTTATGATGAATATCACAGGAATGAATCCATTGTCGAATATGAACACATGTATAAGCTTAGGAAGAAGAATGATACGCCCCAACTATACATTACAAAGAAATGGTGTTATAACTGAAGTAGGGTACAAAGAAAATAATGACCATTACTTGCTGAGAAATTCAGATGGAAAAATACTGGGGATTATCAAGAAAGATGAAGATTTGACTTATTTGCATGATGAAGATCTAATGGATATAAGAGATTTGGTCATACAAGAAAGTCATACTCATTACCGAATCCTTAATATCTTCAAAATGAAAGTTGCCTCTGAGATAATCAATAGGAGACAAGCCGCCCATAATGCAAGAAAGAGACAAGATTAATAGAATAGGCTTTGTGATGTAATGTCTTCGGACAGCTTTTGAATATGTAATTTTTTTATATTACTTGATTATGTAATTTGACTTTTAATTTGATGTGTATTTTGACTAAGTGTAAGTAACCTTAGAAATGTTTTGGGTCAGCTGAGGTGTTCCAATCTAGGGGGAGATTGTTGAGTCAAAGATTTGACCAAAATGAAGTATATGGAAGATTGGAATCTTCTCAACCTCCTCAGAATTCGCTAAGTATGGATCCGGGCACACCTTAGACCTCCGAGCAAGCTTTTACTTAGCCGGGTACGATATTTTGTCTATCGGGCAAGGTTATCTTCAAGAAGTCTTCTTTAGCGGATATCCGAGCAGGGTTTGCAAATCAGTGTATTACCGAGTAAGGTTCACTAGTTTATATAAATCCGGGCAAGGTTCACTTTATCAAGCAAGTCTGTTCTTCATAGCCAAGTAAAGTTCACTTCCGAGTAAGCTTTTGGCTAACCAAGTCCATGAAGCCAAGTGATTGGAAGACCGGGCAAGGTATTCATTAATAATCGTGGTCCGAACAAGCTTGATGATTGAATGGAATATCATTAAGTAATATCGAGCAAGGTTCAACTCAATCAAGGAACAGTACACCCGAGTACACTTTGCTAATAAGTTATTTTATAGCAAAGAGTTGAATTGGACCATTGAAGAACAAGGTTGCTCGTAAGGGTTTGTCGGGCAAAGTCTGGCAAATTCAAGAAGACTGAAGTCTACCCGGTGAGTATTTTACTTGGTAAAATACTCTTCAAGAAAAGTCTACCCGGAAACTGATCCCGGGCACACTTCTATGTTACCAAGTTGTGAAGGATGGCAGAGTACACAGCGTACTCGGAAAATGAAGATTGATGCCAAGCCTACCCGGAAGACTTGTTTTACACTTAGACTATTTTTTGATTATGTAATTTGAATATGTATTTACGTTTGGGGTTTCTAGAAGGAATGACAGCTGTCCTAGGATGGCAGGCCTATAAATAGAATGTTTTAGGGCACGCCGCCGAAGACGGATCAGCTACGGATTTTAGCCTTTACACTTTTGGATAAGAAAGAATATTTTCTTGAAAGTGACGGCTGTCCTAGGATACGTATGGAAAAAACCTCCTTCAAGAAACCCTAAATCGATTATCCAATTTGTATGATGAATTTTATATGAATGGAAATATTTTGAGCGAATCTTGTTTGTGTTGGTTACCTTTGAATATTGATTAAGCAACCGTATGTTTGTTATTGATTCCGCCTTTAACAAACGGTCATCTTTCTAAATATAGCAACCCGTCATTAACTTTCTTGTCGACACATCTATTTGTGTGAGTTATGATATGATTAAGTAAGATCCATCTGAAATCAAGGGACCAGACAGACCCTAATAATATCTGAGATAGAGAAAGAAGGGATCAAACCCTAAAAATATATGAGATAGAGAAAGGAGATGGACCAGACCCTAGTAATATCTGAGATAAAAAAGGAAGGAATCAAACCCTAATAATATCTGAGATAGAAAGGACAGTAAGTATATAGTACAGAAGTAATAAAGTATGAATGTATGTAAGAAATGAAAGTAATAAGTAAAGTACTTAATGTGTATCTTTGGATGCATAAATGAAGGTAAGTGTATGTATGGCATGATGTATGATTAACTAGAACTCACTCAGCGTAGCTGACTTTTAGTATGCACGCAGGTGAGTAGGATGAGGCATCTAGCTTGAGCGGGGCACATGGCAGTTGAATAAAGAAGCTGGCATCTGAAGACTCAAGTTGTTTATATGATTTGATGTTTAATTTGAAAGACAAGAATGTTTTATTAAGACAAGTTATGAATTGTTATGTAATATTTTATGAAAGTTTTATATTCCGCGAAAGTTTTTAATTAACTCTGATATTTAGAATCGTGTTTATGAGTAAATACAACGTCCAAAGTAGGGCACCGATAACGTGGCCTTACAATTTTTATGACAAAGCCAAAAGAAAATCCAAGAAATTTGTTTGCAAATAACCAACTAAAAATCTACTATAACTAAAAATGTGAAAAAGGTAAAAAGAAGTTTTGTAGTACTGAGAATAAATTATGTAAAATATGGCGTTTATACCCAATCCCTCCGTTTCTGGTGGATAAATCTCATGCCATATAAATATTTTTTCAGAAGCATTGAGTGAGTCATATTCGTGTGATTTAGAACTTGTCTCAAATATTCATTTCAAAACCGCATGAAGCGTTGTAAAGAAAGAAGGTAATATTATCACAATTCTCTCAAACCATTCTCCAAGTTACAACACAAAAACCCAAAAACCTTACCACTTTATCCCTCTCACCAGTAAAATACAACACTAGTCTTTTACCGGTAGACCCTAAAGAACTGGAAATGCATGTTTTTCGATTTCAATTTCCGTTGCTGCATACATTTCACAAAACCTAGGTTTCCTCCATAACTTAGGGAGAGAATCTTTCTCTTTAGCAATGAGGTGAGAAAATGGCGCGAAGACGAACAAAGGCCACCATTTTGTGGACTTTCCAAAAGCGCAATGAAAAGAAGAGCAACAATATACGAACAATGTTTAGGATGCGGAAACTGGTCCCACGAAGGAAGATGTAGAAAAAGTCAAACTCGGTCTCAACATGAATATACCGAACTAATGAGGGTGGAGGCTATTAGGCTCAAAGCCGAACGATCCATTAGAGTTGGGAGTTATGTTTAGAACAGGATTGAGGAAGAACTGATTCACATCCTCGACAAAACTGATCTTGATGATCTGACC
Organism: Bidens hawaiensis; assembly: GCF_021521415.1. Taxonomy (NCBI): domain Eukaryota; kingdom Viridiplantae; phylum Streptophyta; class Magnoliopsida; order Asterales; family Asteraceae; genus Bidens; species Bidens hawaiensis. The sequence continues at coordinate 47,943 of NW_027500623.1, forward strand.
TTAAAAGAGTCACTAGGTTTGTTTAATATATATATATATATATATATATATATATATATATATATATTAGCAACCGGTAGAAAGGAGCTAACCATTGAAGACATCTTAAGACTCCCGACAATCAGCAGAAGTGGCATTTACCATCCTCATCCTCATTAACCTAAACCCTTGAGCCACCACAGAATACCAAATCCATACTCAAACAAAACCAACCTATATTACCTTCTGATCTATGCAACCCTTCATAAAGGTGCAGATTTGAACTTGTTACAAGATTATTTATCACATATAACATTTTGGCTAAGAGTGTTCACATACATCACAGGTATGATCAGATATAAAACTGAGTGTGAGTGAACATTGTGAGAACGTGACGATTTGCATCACCTTTTTATATATCACAACATATATTCCTATGATTTAAGGTTGGTTATTTTGTTCTCATTTACTTGGAACTCTTTTGGGGATGTTTAAGCTATGGTCCTAACTTGCTATTTTTAGAGAATATTTATAAATGACTTGCTTGAGGACAAGCAAGGTTCAAGTGTGGGGATGTTTGATGTATATAAAAATATACATCTTTTTATCATCAAATAATCTCTAAAAACTGCAACTTCTATCAAATAATATAGTTCAAATAACTAATTATCATGTTAAAATGTATTTTCAGGTGAATCCAAGCCTCAAACGAAGAAATGAATGAAAAGCAAAAGAAAAACCAAAGAAACCCCAAGAAAATAGCAAAACACACCCCTATGCTTCAGAAAACATGGGGTCGTGCTTCAGAGAACATGAGGCCGTACTCACCTTTCAAAAAAAACAAATATATGCAAGAAAAGACAAAATACTGGACAGCTGGAGATGGGACCGTGCTTCAGAGAACACTGGGTCGTGGTCACCTTTCAATAAAGACAAAAGAAGATATAACAGACACCCAAAAACATGGGTCCGTGCATCAGGAACCACGCCCCCGTGGTGAGTCAGCATGTACGATCTGACAGAGCATTAATTGCGAGTGAACAACTGGACACGGGGGGTGTACCTCATGAAGCACGGGGTCGTGCCTGAGTGCTCAGGCAGCCTATAAATAGTAGAGCATGTTGCATTCATTTGGTGTGCTTAAAGAAAAGTTCAATACGGTTTTCACTTATAAAAACACTCACGTTACACTCATATTGAGGATCTTGTGGAAAGTTTGAAGGCTTGGAGGCTATCGTCATCGTCATCCATCATCATTATCATCCATCACCATTGAAGAAGGAAGATTCATCCAACATTTGGTTAGATTGTTCTAGTTTGATCATGTGTTTGTTATCTTAATCTCTTTTGATGTTCATAATCACGCTCATCATGAGCTAAACTCTATTTACCATCTAATTTCTATGAAGAGGCTTTGTTTTACTTGATGATTATCTTAAATATGTGATTTAGTTTAGTAAAGTACATGGTTATCTTGCAATTATCCTTTGATGAAAAATGTTTTATCACTTTAACTCAACAAATCACGGCTGATGACTAACAATCATTCATGATTCACTTATGTTCTTGGAGACTATAAATGGTAAAAATAATATCTTGATAATTTATTTAAGATAAAACATGGATCCTTATATTGTACTTAGAAATGATGAGATATAAGCTATGATCTATTTCTCTAGTGTTGGTAATTCTGATATAACATTGTTAACACGATTGCTTAGGTTATCATGCTAGTTAAAGAAATCATATGTTAAAAGAATGTGTAATTATAACTTAATTAAATCAACCAATGGGAGGTGTGTGACTAAACTATAACCACCCGAAGTTGTTAGAATTGGTATTTGAGAAATCTAAGTCAATCTTAATCTTTCTACTTTACTAAACTACTTGCCTACTTAAATTGACATTCTCGTGGTAGCATGAGATTAAGAAGGATGGACTTGAAATATGCATGCTACTTTCTTTTATATCATAGAATATGTTCACTTAGAAATGAGGGGCTATTCTGTCTTATATTATTAAGGCAACTTTATCACATATTTACATTATAATCATCAAGGAAGAATGGAGTGGATTCTTGATCTTAGATGGTAACTTTCATATAATTGAATTACTTATTTAGAATTTCTCTTCTTGTTCACCTATATATATATATAATGAAAGTTTAAAAAACAACCCCAAAATGACTAAACTCTCCGATTGAGTTAAAACAAAGATTTATTATTATAAATATTTGCGTCCACGGATCGATATTTGGTTCTTACCAATACTATTATACATATACGATAGGTACACTTCCCTATTTTGTTTGTGTTTAGTCTTAATAGAAATTACTTTTATAAAAAAATTCACGATCTTGTGCGAAAGCTAAAATTCCAATCCATCATATTTTATACCACAAACGCACACACATCAGTACCCTTACCCACCTACAAGTTTAATAATAGAAAAGCAGCTCACAAGCAGAGAAGCTTATGAACAAAAGAGCAACAAGCATAAGCTGCCAAAAGGGGAAGCTTGACACTTACCCAGCAAATCTCCTAAGTTAACTAAGAAGCTTACGCTACAGTAATTTCAGAAAAAGTCATAATTGTTTAAAAGCTGACACCTGCCATAAAGTAAAAAAAAACTACAAGACAAAATAAAAGCTGAGTGTAAGTTACACAGAAATGACATATGCCCAGTCTGCACGAGCTTAGATGAGAGCTGGCCATTTTCTACTTAAGAAGCTCCAGCTCCCCCGGAGAAGCTTGTAAACTGTCTATAAACTGGACATATCACCAAATGTATTTTCACATTCTCATTCACCTTATTCTCTCTAAACTCTCTCTATATGCTCCTACTATATCTCTCGTATCATAGCACTGATTCTCACGCCGGAGGTTGATCGTATGAGGCCCCCTCCTGCGGTGAGACTAACCGGTCGTGTTTTCTTTGATTCTTAGCAGGTTAGGAACTTTCTATAGGATTATACTCTTGGACCTCCATACTCTCTTTTTGTGCTATATCCGCTGTAGCAACCGTAAGATAATATTATGAAATGGAGTAAAGATGAAATATGCATCTTGGAAACTTAAAAGATAGTTTAAATCTCTAGAAAAGGATTTGCAAACGTAGGCATGACCATGCACAACATTCACAAACGCAACAATTAAGGCAAAGTGGATTGTCCTAACGATCATGGATGGTCACTAGCCCAAGTGTTGTTTTGGATGGTCACTTGCCCAAGTGTTGTTTTGTCTATAAATCGAAAGCTATGTGATCAAACAGTTTTCCTCACTCATTTTGCTCTAAGCATGTATATACATATAAATTTCTTAATTTTTAATTTCAAAAATTGAAGTAAGGATCAAGAGAAAAAGAAAAGAGTTGTGCCACAACTAACTATTTCATTCACTTTTGTATTGTTGTAAGGTTATCACTAGCATTGTTCTGATTAGTTTGTGAAAGATTTCACCATTTTTGATTCATGATTTGTAAGAGAGATGATCAATACCTCCTGAGATTAATGAGGCGGTAAAGGTTATCATATAATTTTTGTATAAGGACATAACTACGTACTTTTGGATTAGTGCAACGCATGGTGTATCTAACGTAATTATAAAATGATATTTTAAGATAACATATAATTGAAATTATTTTTTCTTCATTTTACAGGTTGTAAATTTATATATTTTGAAGGGATAAAAGGTTAAATTAATTAATAACGTAGAAATGAGAGAAGGTATGTTGTTACTTAATTTCAAGACGTGGTTGTATACTTATTTGTGCTGCCCATGCATGGTTAATCAATATATATATTAAAGACGTACAAACAAGACAATGTTATTCCAAACATTTTGATTATTAAAGTATATGTAAGGTACATGAATAGGTAGAGAATTTATCAAAGCATCCGTACTGGATTAAATCTGCAACAGAAGAGTGAGAAATATAAGGGATATGAGATTGACATTTTCGGATAAAATTATATTATGAAAGTTTCAACTACGATCTATAAATAAGGCTTTTCTATATAACAAACCAGACAGACCAAACACACATAATTGTCACACGAACGTACACACCACCCTACCATACCATACCATGCCTGCCCAAGTAATGGCTGCCACCGGCGGGGCCGCGGACCTGCCGGCCAAACTCACCGCGCAAGTGGTTGTCTGCTGTATCATCGCTGCCTTCGGTGGCCTCATGTTTGGTTACGACATTGGCATTTCAGGTAATATTATTATTATTATTATTATTATCCTCCGTTTAATTATAATAATAATATTACAAACCCTAAAACCTAGATCCATGGTTTCCATGATTGTAATTTGTTTAGATGGTTATAGATCGGTAATCTGGAGAGAATTAAATGATGGATTTGGTTACAATACTAATAATCATATAGATATCTTTTAATGTTTATTATTAATGTAATGTAATATAATATATATTGTAGGAGGAGTGACATCAATGGATGTGTTCTTAAAGAAGTTTTTTCCGGCTGTTTACAAAAAAAAGCATCATGTGAAAGAAGATAATTACTGTAAATTCGATGACCAACTACTGCAGCTCTTCACCTCCTCTCTTTACCTTGCCGCGATGGTTTCGAGTTTTGCGGCATCCAAATGTTGCAAAAGATTTGGCCGGAAGATCACCATCCAATTGGCCTCCTTTTTCTTTTTGGTTGGTGTTATTCTCAACACTGCCGCCATGAACATTGCCATGCTTATCACTGGAAGGCTTTTGCTTGGTGCTGGAATCGGATTCGGTAACCAGGTAAACTTATAAACCCTAAATGTAAAACTGATGATTCCCCGGTAAAAGTCACAGTGTTTTGGTTTATACCAAGGAGTTTGCTCACCGACGATACTCACGTGGCAGGCAAACTCCTTAAATACGCCGAGTTCAAAATCCAAACTCTTATGATTTTCTAAAACACCTACAAACAAAATAAAAATAAAAATAAAAATCTCATATAAGGTAAATACTTTAATCTTTCCAATAACATTATTGGTGTGAAATTGTGTTTTGCGATTTATAGATGGTTTAGGATTCAACTATGTACTCAAGACGATTCATTTTGTACTTATAGTTCTTGCATGGCACGTGGTAGCGTGTCTGATACAAGAACTTTTAAAAGTATTTTAAAACTACTTAACTGAATCCTAAACCACCTACTATATCAAAAAAATCATCCTCAACTAATTGTAATGTTAACAACTTGTAGGCTGTGCCACTATTCATATCAGAGATAGCTCCGAACAAGTATCGAGGTGGTCTTAACGTGCTCTTCCAGTTGCTAGTCACGGCTGGGATCCTAGCTGCGAACCTAGTTAACTACTTCACCGCAAGCCACACATATGGCTGGAGGATTTCCTTAGGTGGTGCAGCCATCCCAGCTCTTTTCCTAGCCTTCGGGTCCCTACTAATTGTCGAGACTCCCACAAGCCTAATCGAGCGAGGATATCCAGAACGTGGATTGGAAACTCTTCGAAAGATCCGAGGGGTTCAAGATGTTCAAAAAGAATATGATGAAATAGTGAACACCACCGAGTTAGCTAAACAAATCAAGCACCCGTTCAAGAACCTTATGAAACGATCAAGTTGGCCGCAGATTATCACCTCAGGAATGCTTCAGATTTTCCAGCAGTTTACGGGTATCAATGTGATCATGTTTTATGCACCCGTTTTGTTTCAGACAATGGGGTTCCATAGTGACGCGTCGTTGCTATCCGCTGTTGTCACGGGTAGCATTAACTTGATTGCTACGTTCGTGGCGGTTTTTTGTGTCGACAAACTTGGAAGGAGGTTTTTGCTTATTGAAGCTGCCATCCAAATGTTTATTGCTCAGGTAAGCTTAAAAGTTAATGTGAAGACATTAAAAAGAAAAGAGTATCCTTTTTTACACTAATTATTTCCATCCTTTAAATATTAAGAATGAAAAAAATATTCCTACAAATCTTGAGAATGATACAATTTTTTTGAATGTTTTATATGGTATACCGTTCCTATGCCGTAAAGGGGTAAAATCTTATCAAGTTAATTAACACGAATTAAGAGTTGGATTTGGTAACATCTAAGGCAACAAGTAGGCTGCCAATTAAGTGCCTAAATGGTCAGTACAAAGTTTGGAGTGGTCTACGAATGATTTGGCGATATCTCTCGCTTTTCTGAAAAGTATTTTTAAATTAATCAAAGCCAAGGTCTTGCCTTTTCTAAGACGCATGGAGAGGTTATAGTATATGGGATTCAATAAAGTCACACATAGAAAGCTTGTATGTTTGAAGCATTAGTTGCTATACATTTAAAAGTGTATTGAGATGACTTGTTTTTGGTTGTTTTGAAGTATTGTAACTTTTAATTAGGTTTTTTTTCAAAAACTAATACTATGTGCATCTAAAACTTTTTTTTATTTTATTTTGTACTCTTTTATTTCACAAGATTAAGGTTTTTATGCACAGGTTGTAACAGGAGGAATACTTGCAGCATACTTGAAATCTACCAACTCTTTACCAAAGACATACGCATATGTGGTGTTGTTCTTGATATGTGTTTTCGTATCCGGTTTCGCATGGTCTTGGGGGCCACTAGGGTGGTTAATTCCAAGTGAAATATTCCCACTAGAGACTAGAACAGCAGGTTTCTTCATTGCAGTGAGCATGAATATGATATTCACCTTTATCATAGCTCAAGCTTTCCTCACAATGCTTTGCCATATGCGGGCGATGATCTTCTTCTTCTTTTCTGGATGGATTGTGGTTATGGGGATTTACGCGTTCGCTTTCCTACCCGAGACCAAAGGTGTTTCGATCGATGAAATGAACGAGAAAGTGTGGAAGAAGCATTGGCTTTGGAAGAGATGTTTCAAGCACGAAGGTGATCAAACCCGCGACAAGCCTTGATGCTTGTTGTTCTTGTTGTTATCTTGATTTATTTTCATACCTATCAAAACTTGTTTACTGAGACGGAATGTTTTTTTATTTCACATAGGTTTGTGGATCATTTCATTAGTTATATTAATTTTGTTCTTTAGTTTTTAAGTTTCAGTGGTATTATCCAAATTATTATAAAAAAAATTAGTTTAAAAACTTGCTTTCAGTTCTCTTGTCCGATATAAGTTCTTTAGCTCTAACGTCTTGTTGGCTCTGGTTTTCTATAATATTATCCGTGGTTGAAAATATGAAGTATATATAGGTAATATGATTGTTTTTGTTAAATAGGTTCATATAATTATTTGGACTCTTATACTTCCGGGTGCATTAAAAAGACGTCCCGTAGATCCTTTTTAAAGTTTGAATGTCACTAAACAATCTATATGTATACCATCTCAAAATAGTTAAAATAATGATGTCGAAATGTTTATTATTTTATATTTTTCGTTTAAAGATGATTGAAGTGTAAAGAAATTTACAAGGATCTCTCTCTATATTCCATGGTCGACATCTTTATATAGAGAGAGTTCACAAAGACATGTATGGATATGTTATAGGCAAATTTGTTGGACATATTCGCATGCTGATGTATGGTAGTAACATAATGAACCGTAAAATATTGAGTCAAAAATATATCCTAAATAAAATGTAGATCAATCTTCAGATGTATGCTGCGTTGATGAAACACGGAATATAACCGCTAGCTAGATACGTAGCACCAATGTTAACCAAAGACTAGGTGCACATAGAGGCGGACCTATTAGGAAACTAAAGGGGCCTGCCGCCCACCTTAAATTTTATTTTTTAGTGTTATTTGTATGTGAAAATCCTGATCGCCCCCCTTAAAATTAGTGTTAAATCCCAATGTCGCCCCCAAAAAAATAATTTATTGGTCCGCCACTGGATGCACAACATTAGTCATGCATCGGGGACATAATGCACATGATGTCAGCAACAACAAGATGAGCAAGAGCTATCCATTCTGTCTTAGTACTACACCATGCAACAATGTGTTGCTTCTTGAAGCTCCGATTGGTAAGGTTGGAGTCAAGAAAGACACGATAAGGCAGTCGGAATAGAGAAATATGGTTATTCCATTTTCTTTTTCTTTTATTTACTTATTTGTAGTTTAATCGGAATACGTTTGTTAAAGAATAAGGCATTTAAAGTTCATTGTCTATAAACTTTATGCACTTTTTAATTAAATCCAAATATATAGTCTAAAATAGTTATTAAGACCCCCACAAACTGCTACACGTGTCAACAGGACTTTATATATCCTAACAGAAAATCTAAACATATGGAAAACTAAACTACATCGATGAGCAAAGTTAATAAAGTAATACAGGGTAAATATTATGGGTATGTTTGGTAAAATTAGCTGAAAGCTGATGGCTGATAGCTTGAAGCTGGTAGGTGGTAGCTGTAGCTGGAAGCTGGTAGCTGTAGTTTTTTAGATATGTTTAGATGTTTGACAGAGTAACTGAAAATTTTAATAAAATGTATAAAATTACTAAAATTGGCATAACTAAAGACAATGATAGTAAATATATTTATTTTAGAAGGTTATTTAAGTAAACTAAAATACTAAAAGCTTGTATCTCTTTCTAAACATTATTAGTAAAAGCTTTAAGCTTTAAGTTTTTTCTTCTAACCTAAAAGTTTCAAACTCTTTAAACCAAACAAGGCTTTTAATTAAGTATTAATTTTTTCTTAAAAGCTTGAATTTTGAAACTCTTAAAAACTCCTAAAAGCTTCATGCCAAACATACCCTAACTCCAATTATAGTTTTACTTTTTCTCCAATTAAATATCTTTGTATCTTTCCGTGAAGTACTTAGGGCTAGAGGTGCACAAATCGGGTTTTCTAAATACCCAGGTTCTGGTATTGAACCGGGTTCGGGTATGACCGGGTACGGGTATGACCGGGTATTGGTAATAATCGGGTAGGGTTCGGGTCGGGTATTGTCTCTAAAAATCATACCCTATGTATCGGGTTCGGGTCGGGTATAGAACCGGGTATTCTAAAACCGGGTATTTGAATACCCTATTATCGGGTATTGAAAAAAACTCTATTTATGGGTTTTTTCGGGGTTTTCCGATATTTTTTTATATAGATTGGATTTTTTATTTTACACTTTTTAGGGGTATTATTCTGGTATTTTTAAGGTATTTTTCGGGTATACATCGGGTATTTGAAATACCTGGTTTCGGGTATTGGAAAACCTCGGTTCCGGGTTCGGGTATTACCGGGTACAAATCGGGTTTTCGGGTATTACCGGGTACAAATCGGGTCCGGTTCGGGTTCGGGTTTTAGTGCCAAAATGCATACTCTATCCGTAACCTACGGGTAGGGTCGGGTTCGGGTTCGGGTATTAAAAACCCGGGTATTAGAAAAACCGGTTCCGGGTATTTATTTCGGGTCTGGTTCCGGGTTCAGGTTTTTTGTGCACCTCTACTCAGGGCCCGTGTTTAAAACATCATCACTTTGCATACTCGTTTGGGCCTTCGTAGTTCATAGTTCATACAAGGCCTAGTTATACTTGTGTTTTTTTAAGTTGTAATGCACCGCAACACGCTTACTTTGATTTAAAATTTTTAACGATGAACCTCAATCAAGTTGTATTTTCGCTGCAGCACACATGTGACATAATACTGGTTTAAATTAAAATGTACTAAATAAAAACAAATGTGTAGAATAAAAAAGAAAAGTCAAAAGAAGCTATGCACAATCTAATAAAGAACGCATTATCACAATCACCCTATCGAGCATGTTTGGAACTGAGCTTGAAAACAACATATTGACTTATTGGTCTTTTTAAAAAGCAATAGGCTAAAAAAGTGTTTGTTAATCCAAAAAAATCTTTATTGTTTTATTTCTTTTAAAATAGTTAAAAAGTTGTTTTCTAAAAGCCACAAATCCTGGCATTTTGAAAAAAACCAATAAATGAATAAGTTGTTTTGAAACTCAATCCCAAACATGCTCTGACCTACTGTCAAACCCCCACCGCACATCGTTCCTACCTTCATTGCCCGACAATCACTGTGTTCTTCGACAGATGTTGATCTACCGGCTTGTCCGTCGAACTTTGTGCACATAAACACCCATAAAGCCATCATCATTAAAGAAGACCACTGAAAACTACTAGTCTCTTCTCCCATCATTAACATCTTATATTTGCGACAACAATTAACAAAAACATGTAAATAAATCTCATCAACTTCATACTTCTTATCAAATGCTTTTCACAACGTACTAATCTTCTTTATAGAAAGTCTTGATTTTGAGGTAGATCTAATGTTCCTTTCGAACTTTTTTTCAAGGTGAAAAAATAGGGACCGATTTCAAATTTGCGTGTTTTGAACCAGCACTTGTGAAACCTAAACCTAAATAAGCAAGTAATTAAATTTGTGTTCTTTTATCTCATTATTTCTTAAGCACTTTATGGTATTTTCGAATCAAACTTTTGTTGAAGTTGTTGGTCAGTCTACTATATTATTTGTTGAATATTACATATCTTTGTTACTTTATCATTAAGCTTGCAACTTCTCATTTCTGATCTCTTGTACATGGTGCTTGTAATTTTTATGTTCTTGGCGGTATTTGGCTAATTTGAAACCTACCAATTAATTAGCAATAATAAGGGTTTGGAGAACTCGTTTTAGGTAGTATTATATCATATCCTGTAGGAAATAAAAACAAGTTTGTAGTTTGTTTTCAATTCGTATGGTATTAAATCCATTAATATATAAAATCCACGTTGTACGTGAAAAAAGATCTTGAATTCTTGATCCATTTGAACCATTTTCAAGAAGAGATGTATGACAGAGTGACCCATATTATATGAAATGATCCTTTTAAATGACAAAAATATATATATATATATATACGGCTTATTCATTTTTCTTTTTTGTAACATTAAACTCTTATATATTTATCGTTGCTCATGTACGTATTTAGGGATAATTTTACCCATTATAATATGTACATGTATATGAAGGATTCATGATCCTTTTTAATGACAAAAAAAATACGGCTTATTCATTTTTCTTTTTTGTAATATTAAACTCTTATATATTTATCGTTGACCATGTACGCATTTAGGGACAATTTTATCCATTATAATATGTACTGGTATGTAGCTTATTTTTCTAATAAAATTTTTGTATTTGATAATTTTAAATCATGAATTTTTGTTTGGAGGCATTTCTCCTTTTAATAAATATATAATTACTTTTGTGACGAAAGAAAAATGTGAGTTCTTTATTAACTTTTTAGGAAAGCTCGTTTGATTGTTTTGCAATACCTAGCTAACTTTTAAAATGTAAATTGTATGGCGTTGAATTATTTTTACATAATATAATTAAATCAAATAAGCACAAATTCTATATTTAGTAATAATAGCTTTCATGGTCCATCTTTTTATTAGGAAAGCACATGACTATAGCTGGCGTTTACTATAGCAAGGATGCTTTGAGAACATGAAAATAGAGTAATGTTTACCATAATTGTCCAAGTAATAAATATCTTCAATAATTCACCTATTTGGATTATCATGACTTAACTAGTCTAGAATAGATACAATTTATTTAATAATTGATTGGACGTCGCAAAAACAAAAATTTTTAAGCAATTATGTTGTATTATTTAGAACAAGTGGATTGTAGGATAAAAAGTGTTTTAAATTAATAAATGTTTTAGATCCTAAGAAATGGCAATCTAATTTATCATCTATTTAAGAACACATATAGAGGTTATATCGGAAGAATTTAAAGCTAGCTTCAAAATTAGGTGAACATCGCTATGCTACGTGTCAAAAAGCATCTGGTTATGCTTAGTTACCAGTGCATGTGGTCTAGGAGCATCTCCAATGGTGTAAGGAGTTTATGTGGATGAGAAAGAGTGACATATAAAAGAGAGAGAAAAGAGAGAAGTTTATATTCTCAAGCCGCTTTTTATGAAATAAAAGCAAGAGATGATAAAAAGAGGAGAGAGAGAGAGAGAGAGAGAGAGAGAGGAGGGGGAGGGAAACGGTGGTGAGATGTTGATGATGTGAAGGTGTTTGGAATTAAAAACACTGAGATGCTCTAACAAATAAGCATTCATTACTTTTTATTTTAGACAGAATTACAAATTTTGTCCTTTAAAAAAAGCTAAATTACGGTTCGTGTCCTTTTCTAAGTTTCCTTGCAGGCGGTGTACTTTAAACTTTTTTTTCCTACAAGTTTTGTCCTTTACGCTAACTGGGTTAGAAAAACTCAGTTAAATACCCTCACGTGAGGCGCATGTGAGGGTATATTGGTCTTTTTGTCCTTTTGAGCAAAAACTCAGTTAAACGGAGCACCAGCTCTTACCCGGATCTCCGGCAGCTATCTCCCCAGTGGAACCACCGTGTGGAGTCACCTTATCGGTTTTCCGATGATACCCATTTCAACTATGATCGATATTATTTTCGAGAACACCATACAGTGATGGATCTTAATAATATTAATATTAATAATAATAAACAAGATTCATACGTGCCGCCGTCACAGCCGGTTGTTGAAGCTGAATCCCCATCTCCGCCGCCACAGCCGCCGTCACCACCATCTCCGCTGCCGGAGCAGAAACCGGAAGTAATCAGAACTTATTATTCTGTGTCTGGAGCTGATGAGCAAAAAGACAACAGCTTGGAGTTGAATAAAGTGTTGCCGGAAGTGAAAAACAAGTTACCGGAAAATCAAGATTCCGAGCAAAGAACAGAAATTGGAGTGAGAAAAAGAGTTAAAAAAGAACGGAGAAGAGCAAGAAGCTCAGAACCCAGAAAAATGGTGCCAGAAATTAACGATTTTGCGGCTGAACCGTCGTCTCCGACGGAAACATCTACTTCGTTAGAAAGCCACCACCACCACCGTAAAACAATCTGTACTGCCACACCGAAAACGCCACCGCTCACAGCCCAACCACCACCACCACCACCACCACACCCTACAACAACAATGACCACTCAAATCGTCCTATTACCGACCCCCTTGTTTCTCACCGCCGAAAAACCTGGAATCACCGATGATTAGATGGTGGCGGTACTGTTGCAGGTTTTAATCCGAAAACTTGAGTCGATTGAAGCTTCTGATGGTGCGTTTTAAGTTTTAATCCCTATATCAGAGATGGCGGTGACGCTGTTGCAGGTCCGCCGGAGAAGACGAGTGAAAAGAACAAACAGGCGGAGACGGCGGCTTCTTACGAGGAGCAAGGGGGTTGATGGAAAAATCGGGTAGGAGATGTTGGTGAACGGTTGTGTGGTCAGAGATTTCGGTAGACGGTTTTGTGGCCGGAGTTGTTAGTGACGACAGTTTCCGACATTGGGTGGTGTTCAGGCATGGTGATGATGGTGGCGGCGATTCTGGCATGGTGGTTGGTGACGGTAGGGTTGGTTTATTTTTAGAGACGAACAAAAATCAGAAATTAAAACCCTAAAAAAGAGGTGTTTTGTGATAGAACCCTAATTCCAAACGAATCAGAATTGAGGACGATGGTGGATGAGGGAATCGGAGATGGAGCGGTGACTGGTGGCGGAGCTATGGTGGCGGTGGTGATGGTGTTTGAGGAGTGGTTATGGTGATGGTGTGGTAGAACATAGAGAGAGAAGTGAGATGAGGCAGCACAGAAGAAGAAGAAGAAGAAGAAGGGTAGGCAAAAAGACAAAACTACCTTCACATGCTTCTCACGTGATGGGATTTAACAGAGTTTTTCTAACCCAGTTAGCGTAAAGGACATAACTTGTAGGAAAAAAAAGTTTAAAGTACACCGCCTGCAAGGAAACTTAGAAAAGGACACGAACCGTAATTTGGCTTTTTTTAAAGGACAAAATTTGTAATTCTGTCTTTATTTTAAATCAACTTTAAAAACAAAAGAATAAAAACTGACACGTTAATTAAAGCTATGTCATTCAATTGTATCAAGATGCTTGTTAAAGTGGAGTTCTTTAAAAACAATGAGAGTTCACGTTTCATAATAAATAAAAGGATTAAACAGTTTTTAGTTAACAAAAATGAAACCAAACGTTGTAGCACATACAAAATTTTACTACACTTAAATATATTACGAAAGTTGAGGGACATTTTTTTGCATAAAAAGTTTTGAGTAAGTTGGAACTCATATAAAAATTAGGTTACTAAATAAAAACTTTTTACATTTTGTTTTTTTGTAAATTATATAAATTAACTAACTAAATGACATGCTCTTAACATTCTAGTATCATTGAATTAATAAAAAGTGAGTACTAAAATACTAGCGGTAAACTATACGCACATCAGTGACACACATACTAATCACACATCATATACTTGACACATTATACATGTCATATGGGTTATACGGGGGTCGTACGAGCTAGGTGTTATACCGACACATCAAACACGCCCAATAATGTTATACAAACGGTATGCGAGGAGCGTTCGTACAAATCATACAATCCGTATAAGTTTTTGTTCTAACGTAGGAAGTGACTGGCATGACAAAGCACACCTTTACGAACACATACGACATGTATGACCTTTTATCGTTCTTTATAACCCGTATATTATGTGTACAAGATTCAAGACAATGTACACTTATATTATATGATATTATATTATTATCACAATATTCATGCAAGCTTCCTCAAAACCCCCTCACAGTGTGAATTTGTGGAGCTCGATCTCATCGGAAACATGCAGTCACCGGAGAGTTCAGAACACCCAACCAACACTTTGAATGGAAATCTCAACACCATGATGGCCGATCGCCAGCAACCCGCATCGTAAATACTGTTTCAACTTAACTTCTTCTTTTCATACCAAAAATAAAAAAAAATGTGATCTAGCTAGCTGTATTTGAAATCATGTTATGATTTAATATTTATTTATATGGGTCTTTTAGTTTTTTGTTAACTTTGTAAGCTTCCTCCATGATTCCCTCAACTAATTTACATCCAAGTCGATCTCTTTGATTTATGTGACCAGTTTTGATCGATATTGTTTTTACTATTTTTAGAAATTAATCTAACCTAAATCTAAGAACAAAGAGTAGAGAATATGCAAAAATGTTATTATAAAATCTAACTATTTAACTAACTAATAACGCTTTAGCTAATTAAATTTTGTGCTCTTTAACAACTTTCATTTGATATTCCTAATTTTATTGTTGTTGAATTAATTAGGTATCTGGTGGATGTGTTTAACATGGCTATGCGGCGAAATACTATAGCACATCTGGACACTGGTGCCAAAAAAACAACGATCGCCGTCATGATCGCTAAAGAAATTGCAACTTCTCTTAGTAAACATCCATCTGATCAAAAGAAACTGATCATCTTCTTAGCCCCAACTTTTGATCTTGTTGAACAGGTGTACTATGATATATTATTATCTTGTTAATTAGTATATATAATTATAAATGTGTGCTTGGTTGAATATATTGTGTTACAGAATTTCAATGATGTTAGGGGAAAAACGGACCTCTTGGTCGATTTCTATCATGAGAGTAAAGTAACAAAGATTGATGGAAAAAATGTTGGTGAATGGGATGCTGCCACTTGGGAACATGAAACCAACAATAATCAAGTGAGTATTTGTTTCTAAGCTTTTCGTGTCTCAAAGCGGCTTCGATGAAAGATTGAAAGTTCACTTATTTACTATTTGAGTCTTATGTTTAAGCTACATTTTAAAACTTTTTATACTCACAGGTAATGGTGATGGCACCTCAAGTTTTGTTGGGTGCCTTGAGGAATGGGTTTATGAACTTTGAAATGATATGTTTATTGATCATTGATGAGTGTCATCATGCTGGTGGTAATCATCCATATGCAAGTATAATGAAGGTAATTAATTATCCATCATCTAATTCTAACAACATGTTGGATATATATACGTGATTGAGATTCTTATGTTTCTTTTTTAAGGATTTTTATTTCAACTCTGTTAACAAGCCAAAGGTTTTTGGCATGACTGCCTCACTGGTGACTAAAAAAGGTTAGGCATTTTTTCTCTCATTTTTTTAAGTAACTGGATTGAAAAGTCTTAGCTGTTGAAGAGTGTTGAATTAAGCAGTGTGACACTCAGATGGTTTGATCTTCTAGTATGTTGTTGGGACGCAAAGTCTCTTCCGTCAATCGCATCTCCAAATATACAACCTTTTTGAGCAAATCTTGTTCTTGGAATGACCTTAATCTTTTTAACATTTCCATTACATGTGGCAAAATGCACAAATCAGGCTAGTTGGGTAGCAGGTCGGAACACAATCGACTTGCAAATAACTATTTTTATTTATTTGGATTGAACCAATAAACATATTTTTCTTCACTACTTAGGATCATTAGTAAATAAATTATAACTTTCGACCCGTTTGACCCTTTTTCTTTTTAGCTAAATTATTTGATTTGACGGACCCGTTAGAGATCAAAAAAATCTCAAATCAATCAATTAATAAGAATGGTTGGGGAAGATTGAGAAGTTGGAGGGTTTTTTTTTTCTCTATGTATTTGTATCTTAATATTTTGCACTCATTTTAAAATTTATACTACTTGACATATTATATGCATCTCTGTATTATGATTTCTGCATAAGGTGTCTCTTCGGATGAGGATTGTGAAGCACATATAACCACACTTGAAAGTATCTTGGATTCGCTGGTAACAGTTATATGTCATTATACAAGTTTAAGTTTAACCTTCAATCCAAAGTTTTTTTGGCATACAAAATTTGACGAATACCATGATGTATATGCAGATTTACACCATGCAAGACAGGACAAAGGTGGAAAACACCGCACAATCTGCCTCACCTAAATATTCTTTCTATGAACCGCGCAAGGTTGACCATGAGGATCTAAAACTCAAACTGAAATGCTCGCGATTGAAGGTCATTTGAAACATCTTGATTTATTTCACCATAAAAAGAATTATATCGTTCTGTTTCATATTTTCTCCATGTTTATTTCCTCACAGTTTGAAGTGGAATTGCTTGAGATGCAACTGACATTGCAAAGACAACACAAAGGCGCTCAAGAAAAACACGCTAATCTTTGAGAGAGGCTATATAATGATCATGATAAGATTATTTATTGCTTTGATGAATTGGGTCTTCTATGTGCTTATGAGGTCTGTTTACAAGACTAAATTTCCGAAAAGAAATCATGTTCATATTTGTTTTTTATATATTTGGCACTTGAGTTTTGTTAATATATGATTACATTATATATGATCATTTTGTAGGCTGTTAAAATTTGTTTAGTGGAGGCCCAGAAAGCCATATTAGCAACTGACATCTTTAAGGATAGCTTTTCAAAGTGTTCCGCTTTTCTTGAAGAATCGTTATTAATAATTGGGAGCTATTTGCCGAATGGTATGTTATTTGGTATCATCTTTTTTCACTTTTCATATCTGTTTGGCAATATAATTAGCCTACATATGTTTGGAATGATAATACTGTGTAATTCAATTATGTTATTTTTTCAGGCCATGGAAACATTTTTGATACTGGGTGTGATTTCAAAAAGGTGGTAACAGGCGGCTTAATCTCACCGAAACTATACCAACTCTTTACACTTTTCTGGTCATTTGGGTAATCTTTCATTTCATATAAATAAATTCATTATTTTTCTTTGGTAATTATATATTTGATAATTAACCTTTGTAATAGTTATTTTGGGGCTTGTACTTTCAGGGGAGCTACAAAAGTAACTTGCATCATTTTTGTAGAAAGAAGTATAATTGCTAAAGTTCTTGACATGATATTGAAGAAAGTTGCAGACTTGTCTCATTTAAAAGCTGCTGCATATATGACTGGTAGTTCAACGTCGGTCAATGCAGTGTCAGCAAAACTACAAAAGGAGACTCTTGAATCTTTTCGTTCTGGGAAGGTATATATTTAATACTCATTGGTTTCCCTTATAATTTGAATCTTAATTAAGTGACTTAATATGACACTCAATTAGGTGGACCTACTATTTGCTACTGATGTTGTTGAGGACGGGATTAACGTGCCTAAATGCTCTACTGTGATATGTTTTAACATCCCAAAACGGGTTCGTCAAAGTGGGTCCCAGTTCATTATAATGCTTGAGAGGTAATCAAAAGCTGGAAGTGTTCATGAAAATGTAAATTTCTGTTCATATGCTTGTTATGTCGTGTGTTAAAAACAGAGGTAATGAAGAACAATGGGAACGCGTTTGTGACATCCTTAGAAGTGGCCATTCCATTAATGACAATGCTGAACAAGAACGAAACCCCGGCGCATGTGTTGTAAACCATGTAACTTTAAGGAAACAGAATCATCTAATGTTGACAGTCTCGTTCATGATGAAGATCCTCCGAAGAACAAATCCACTAAAAAAGCCAAAGCAACACCTTCAGTTGCAGGTAGGATGCACTATCTAAAGCATAATTCTTTAAAGAAATTATTTAGGCCTTTTGATGGAAGTTTGCTTGTTGCATTGGCAGTCCTAAAGTCAATTAACACACAAAAGGGAGGACCAAGAGCTTCACTTTTTGAGTTGTGCTGTAAAATGAAGTGGTCAACGCCTATTTTGACTTCATCCGAGGAAAAGTCAAAGTTAGTAAACAATCAACTTAAATCATTTTTAGAAGCTGTTTCTTTAATTGTTTTATTCATGTTTTACATTGTCATCATTTTGCAGATCTTTTAATAGCTTTGAGTTCAGTGTAAGTTTAAGTTTTCCGGATTGTGGTATCATTGAAGTGACCGGCGAGCCACGAGCGGATAAGAAGAGTTCTCTTGACTGTGCTGCTTTACTTATGCTCTACGAGCTTCAGAAGCGTGGAAACTCAAAATCGGGGAACAAAGTGAATAATAATTATTATTGCTTAGTTAACTTAAATAAGAAGTGGGATATAAACCTTATCTATTGATTTCAAGTGGCCTTTTAGTGTTGTGGGTGAACATTATATTATTGTATAAAAGCCAGTTTGAAAAACAAGATATTATGATTATATATGCATATAACGTTATATGTTTAAATGTCTCTAAAGATAGTAGTCAAATATACACATCTTTATGTGGTCTTATCACTTATGAACACGAAAACCAGTAACCTTATAAACGTGTTTGAACTAGGGTCGTCTTGGTCAACCGATTCACCAGAATTAGCATCTTGATGAAGTGGTTTACGAAAAGCAGCTCACTATGCTCCCAACATGAAAAAGAACATTACTGTTGTGAAAAAGTAAACAAAAAAGTGTTTGCGGGTCAACCTAATATGGCAAACCATCCAAGTGTAATAATACATAGAGACGCTCGCCCCATGCTTTGTGCTCGTGGCATACTCATATTTACGTTCTCTAAAATATATTGTTTGATGATTAGTCGAGTATGAACTCGGGTAGACTCCATTCATTGTATAATTTGTGAGGATGCTTCAAGTGCTAGTTTCTTCTTTGAATGAGGTGATTCAGGCTAATCAATAATATGCATGGGTCGGTAGCATACGTATAAAAAAAAGAATTAATTTGTTTACTTTTTAGCTTATCGTGTCTTAAGTAATCATGGTTTGATTTAGAGTTTATACATTTTTAGTCGCGTCCTGCCTCCTAAAACCTAGGTATATGACCCATTTTTGTTGTCTTGCTGATCCATCTTATATATGTTTTTTTTAATATTATTTGATTTTTTTCATTATGCTTGTATTTTCTAATCTCTTAAACTATCCAACGTGTTAAAAGAAAAAAGTCAATTTGCTTTAGGACCAAAATTTACGGGAACGAAGTAGCCACTCATGAATACTACTCACAATTTGCTATACGGATATTGATTCGCATGTCTTTTAATAGGTACAAGTTAAAGTTAATGAGTTTCGAAAAAGAAAGACCTACAAGTTTACAAATTAATCCATAAAAAAATGAGATGTTTAAATAAGTTATAAACTATGGGACCTCTGACTTTCTTTAAACCATTTGTTGACCAATTTCTAAAACCATAACATATTAGACCACTTACTTTTTCTACCATCAGTTAACCTTTCCTAAAAATATATCAATTGTTGGGAGTTGGACCAATAATCAACATCATTTTAGAACTTTCAAAACTCATGAAAGACCCACCCTTAACTTCTTTTTACTTTTATTTTTTAACAATAATTAGCTTCTTTTTACTAGAATGAAAGATTTTACAAATTAATTTCTAGAAAATGTTGTGCTTTGGAAAAAAAAAAGTATCAATTAATCTAATTACAACGAGAAAAATGATTTTACAAATTAATTTATAACTGTGAGATTCCTAGTATCAGTTAATCTAATTATAACGAGAAAATCTCCGTTTTTCTTACCTTTTTCTAGCCGTCAGTTGTAATTAATTGACCTTTAACCATTCAATAATCTCCATTCCATCTTTAGCGTTACGCTGCGTTCTTGAGTTCCACTTAATAAAAGAAAGGGATGGAAAGAAAGAAACATATGTGTTCCCAAGTTTTATTTTGAAAGGAAAGGAAAGAAAACATAAAATCTTTGTGTTCTCAAGTTTTATTTAAAAGAAGAAAGGAAAGAAAATGAAATGAAAAGAAATATGATGTTTTAATGAGTGAATGCTTTCATTCCAATTTGAAAAGAATTAGATGGAAGAAAAGAAAAAGAAATTCTGCATTCTCGGGTTTAAAATACAAGTAAAATAAATGATGAGATTGGATAGAGGAAGAAAGAAAAAGAAATTATATACTTAAAAGACATTTTCGAGTTAAAATAAAAGAAAAGAAAAGAAAGTGTTTATTACATTCTTGAGTTAGATTGGAAAGAAAAGACAGGAAAAAAATTTGTAACTTTACAATTATGTCCTTATAGCAACATAAAAAAGAGAATTAAGATGAGGTAAATTGGTAATATGGTAATGAGATATAAACTTTCATTCACAATCCGGCCATATTTGGCAGGAAAGTTTTGAAGGAAAAAAGGCTTAACTTTTTCTCCAATTCTCTTTCTTTTATTTTAATGAAAAAACTAAAGAATGAAAAAAGAAAAATTTTCTTTATCTTTTCTTTTCCAATCCCTTAAATAAAAAACTCAAGAATACATAATGAAAATGAAATGAAAGGAAAGCCAAGTTTTCATTTCTTTTCTTTTCTTTCGCTAACTAAACTTGGAAACGCAGCTAAATGAAATGAATGAAAAGAAAAGACAAGTTTTCATTTCTTTTTTTCCGTTAACTAAACTTGGAAACGCAACCACCCCTTATTCATGACATTCATCTGTTTTTAAATTAAAGTTTTTGAATGTCTTTCTTAACCACGTGAACTAGAAAGTTTTCCCCGTTCCAAAAAGAAAAATAGAAAATAAAAAATAAAAAAAAAAGAAAGAGAAAATCTCAAGTGCTTGAACTGAATCTCAATGTTCATGCAGCAACCAACCAACCTGCTGTGCTTCCACCAATCAAAAACATCGTACGGTGAATCTTGAATCCTTAACACCTGCAACACCTTCACACTCACAAAACCCTAGTAGTCACTTCTAACGTTAGACCAACTAAAGCAAAAACTGTACGGATTTTGTACGGACGAAAACACACCCAACTTAACTTTGTTTGTGCTTCTCATTTGATCGGAAATGCAGTCGACCACAAACCCTTTGAAGAGAAAATTACCTGAAACCATCATCAACAATCGCACACCGTAACTGCTTCACTTTATTATTATTATTATTATTATTATTATTATTATTATTATTATTATTATCTGATGATTTGTGTTTTTTTTTTGTGAAGTTCAAAAGCGTCCATGATTCTCCCAACTAATATCACCCCCATAGAGTAAGTAATATAATGTGGTTCATTTCTGATGGATCAAATTTTATTTTATTTTAGTTTCATTTATTGTGTTATTATTGTTGAAATTAATTAGGTACCAGTTGGATTTGGAGAATAATATTGTCTCAAAATCTGCCTCATTAAAGTATCGTTTTTATCACCCGAGCAAGGTTGACCATGTGGATATAAAGTCAAAACTGCAATCATCCCGGCTACAGGTCAGTTGATATATATTTCAAACATTTTTATTTTTTTTATGAACATTGAATATTATATGTAATATGATTCTCTGTTTTTTGGTCACAGTTTGAAGTGCAGCTGCTTCAGATGCAAGTTACTTTGCAAACACAGTACAAAGACAGTGATCAAAAACATGGGATTCTTCGAGACAGGCTGTCCGATGTCCATGCTAAGATTACTTTTTGCATTGATGAGTTGGGCCTTCTATGTGCTTATGAGTTCGGTTCATTTAAACGAGAAAATTTCTTTATTTTTGCTACTTGATTTAGTTGTTATATATGATATATTGTTTTGTAGGCTGTTAAAATTTGTATGGCGGACACCACGAAAGCCATAGAAAAATGTGGTTTCTTTCAAGAGAGCTGCTCAAAGTGTTTGCATTTTCTTGAAGAAGCGTTATATATAATTGAGAATGCATTACCAAATGGTATGCTATGGTACCGCTTTTTTTCACCTTTATGGAATAGTTAGTTTTTTATAGTCCTCGTAATTCAATTTATTTGTTATCTTTTCAGGCCATGAAAACATGTTTAATGGTGGATGTGAATTAGATACGATGGTTGCAGCCGGCTGTATCTCACCAAAACTATATGAACTCTTTAATCTTTTCCAGTTATTTGGGTAATTCCTCATTTCATAATGTAGATCTGTTTACTCATATAAAAACGCACGATCATACATTTTACTTTTGGTAATTAGTTAATTGAGATTTGACCATTTAATAACTATTTTGAGGGTTGCATTTTCAGGGGAGCTAAATTATCAAGCATCATTTTGGTAGAGAAAATTACAACCGCTAAAGTTCTTGACATGATCTTGAAGAGAGTTGCTGACCTGTCTCATTTTGAAACTTCATATTTGACTGCTAATGCAACATCTGTTGATGAAATGTCAACAAAAATGCAAAAGGAAACACTTGAATATTTTCGTTCTGGGAAGGTATATTTATCTTGTTTCCATGAGATGTTGCATATTGGGTGGGTTAGCGGGTCAAAATGGGTAGCTTTTGGTACATATTGTAATTTGTAAGCTGTGTCATGGAGATAGGCAGACTTTTCTGGTCAAACTTTTTGAAATAACTTTTCAAGTGTCTTCTTACAAAAGTCAAAAACAATTTTCCTTATAATTCTTTCTATTTAGTGTCATAAAATTTGTGTTTTTTATCAAAATCTTTGACAGTAAAGTGTATCTCTCTTGATGATCCTCGATTAGGTGGATCTACTGTTTGTTGCGGGTGTTATCGAGGAGGGGATTGACTTGCCTAAATGTTCAACCGTGGTTTGCTTTGATATCCCAAAAACGGTGCGTAGCAATGCTCAGTCATGGGGAAGGGTTCGTCAAAGTGGGTCCTGATTTATTTTCATGCTCGAGAGGTAATTAAGAGTTGGAAGTTTTCATAGTTTATTTTCATATTCTATCATTCTAATCAGTTATCATAAATCGTGTCAAATATAGGGATAATGAAGAACAAAGAGGACACGTTTGTGACATCCTTATAAGTGAGCATTCCATGAGTGACTATACTAAGAAACAGGACCCCGACACATGTGCTGTAAAACCATGTAACTTTAAAGAAACAAAATCATCTTATGTTGAGGCAACTAGAGGAGCTTCTGTCAATACTGCTGATTCTAGTGTCAGTCTCGTTCACTATGCAAGACCCCGAGCTGATGGGTATGATTAATTCTTATTAGCCTGGTTAATATCCATATGTATATTTATTACATTCATATAACTAGAGTCCTCTTTGCAGGCCATCATCTTCACTTTCAAAGCAGCTTGTATGCTTGGAGGCCTCTAAAAAGCCCCATCAAATAGGTGATTATGTACCGCCAAATAACGAAGATAACAAATCTTCTAAAATAACCAAAGAACCGCCTCCTAGTGCAGGTAGGATGAACTAGTAAATGAAATATTTTTGGCCTTTGATGGAATCTTGATTATTTGTTGTTATTATTGTTGTAGGAACTACAAGAAGGAAAGAATTACATGGTACAGAACCGATTCGAGCAGTGTCTGCAACTTGGAGCGATGATGGTGCAGATCTTTATGCTTATATTATCAATTTCACATGTAGCGTTGTCGACATCAAGTTTTCCAGTTTAGTTCTTCTGCTTGAGTCGAAGCTTGATGATGATGTGGCAAGTCTTGAAATGAAGTTATACCTCGTGTCAAAGTCTGTCAATTGCAAAGTCTCTTCATCTGGGAAATTGCATCTCAATTCAGAACAGGTTTGACTAATACTTTGACAATTATGTTGTCTAAACTTTGACATGTTTTTTTTACTACTTTAAATTTTTAATGATTTGTTTTAGGTTACAAAAGGCAAGTGCTTCCAAGAGTTGTTCTTCAATGGAATATTTGGCAAGTTGTATGTCGGGTCCAAACATTCAGAAGAGGCAAGACTGTTTTTACTAGCATCCGACAAGAAATTGTGGAATTCATCATACATGTACTTTGTTTTGCCACTAGAGTCGTCAGACCCGTTCAAGATCAGCTGGAAAGAGATTGATTCATGCGTATCTGCTATTGAATTTGTCAAGAAATCTCCTTTTTCAATGGCCGAAAAGCAGGGTGTTGATTCAATCATGATAGATGCTGAAAGCACAAGTATGATTCACTTTGCTAACAGAGATGTACACAGAGATGATGACGTCACAAATGTGGTAGTCCTTGCAATTCATACCGGAAAAATATACTCTATTTTTAAGGTTGCCAAAGATGAAACTGCCGACAGTCCTTTTGATGGAGACACTACTAAATATTCATCATTTAAGGATTATTTTAAACAGAAGTATGAAATTGATCTAGTGTACCCGGGCCAAAGCATGTTGCTGCTTAAGCAAAGCCATAGGTCCCATAATCTTCTTGTGGACTTCAACAGAGAAGGTTTGTTAAACCTTATACTGTTTTCTTATTTATAAGTTATAGCAATAATTTTAATTCTCTTAGTTGCTGATTTACTTTTTGATTTTTGTAGGTATTTTACACGGAAAAAAGATCAAGGCTGGTAGTTGTAAGGTGAACACTAACAAACAGATGTGTTATGCTCATTTACCACCTGAACTTTTGGTTATTATCGATGCAAGGGTTGATATTGTGAAATCCTTGTATCTGCTGCCATCATTAATGCATCGGCTCGAGTCGTTTATGTTGGCTAGCCAGCTTCGTGAAGAGATCAATAGCCCAAAAAATATCCGACTCTCATTGGTTAGTACTGTTCTTTCCACACCGAAACACAAAAGATAGAAACTACTTGTATTCTTTTTAATATTGTAATTAATTGTCTTGTTTAGATTTTGGAGGCGATCACAACTCTTAGATGCAATGAAAGCTTTTCGATGGAGCGACTAGAGTTGCTTGGTGATTCGGTGCTCAAGTATGTGGTGAGCTGTGATCTTTATCTTCGACACCCGAGCAACGATGAAGGACAACTGTCTGCTGACCGAACATGGCAAGTTCGCAATTCTACCTTGTATGACCTGGGAATCAACCGTCGGTTACAGGTATGCTTTGTAGGTTGTAATCTATGCATATTTAGCTGTACATTTAACTGCAAACTGATGCATTGATGTTGTGTGGTATCTGTTACAGAGTTACATAAGAGAGATTCCATTTGATCCTACCCGATGGACAGCGCCAGGTCAGCTTCCCTTAAAACCCTGTCCATGTGATCATGGTGTTGAGACCATAGAGGTGCCTAATGATGACAAATACCACACGGAGGACCCAAAAGTTTTCTCGGGAAGATGCTGCGATATGGGCCACCGATGGTTGGTCTCAAAGACCATATCAGACTGCGTCGAGGCCCTTGTTGGAGCCTACTTTATGGGCAGTGGGCTCAATGCTGCTCTACACTGCATGAAATGGATGGGTATAAGCTGTGAGCTCCACGCGTCGCGTGTCAATGAAGCCCAAAGAATTGCTTCACTTCATGCATACACCCCAAAACTTGATGTTCTTCAAAGTGTGGAGTCAAAGCTCGGTTACACATTTGCGGTCAAAGGCTTGTTATTGGAAGCCATAACTCATGCATCTTATCAAGATCAAGGAGGCGGATACTCATACCAGGTGCATTATTAATTATAGTATAAGAAGCTGTGAAGAGGTAGGTCCCAGCAGAGCCCAGTTGGACCCGCAAGACTCACCTTGAAGAGGGACGTCTGCGCAGAAACCAACTGGATCCGCAGGACCAACCATGCTAAGAGACGTGACGTCCTTACGCGCAGTACGCAAGCTGTTCCCGCAGGAAATGCCTCCCAATGGTGAAGGACTCTGCCTGTTCCCGCAGCTGCGGATACAAGCCATCAGGGAAGGCCACCCGCGCAGCAAGGCACTTAGCTTTCAATCACTCAGTGTCACCTGAAGGAATGAGCAAAGCCGGGGACAATCCCGCACAAAGGCGGGAGGGGGAATACTCCCGCCCATAAGCCAGTCCGTACGATACGGGAAGATCTTCTGTACTGTACCTGACGAGGTATGGGCAAAAGATCTGACTAAAGATACGACAGCTTATTGACAACAGTATGGCGAGCAGCATGCTCCTGTACTGTATGTCACTATTAGCCGCTGCCTACTCACCAACTCCTGTCATACCACGTGCATAGCCGGCAGTTGGTGGAAAAGGAATAGTACACAGCAGGCCTGGTCACTATCAGCCGCTGCCTACCCACCAACTACCAGCAGGGCACGTGCGTAGGCCACTGTTGGTGGAACAGGAATACTATTGCAGCCGGCCACACCTCCTTGGAAACCTACCTTCGGCTATAAATACCCCAAATGGTATGATCATCTCATCTTATCATATCTTATCACATTATCATCATAATATACCTGATATCTGCTCTAGCAATCTCTTAATATACATTTTTATTTAAAGAGCAATCTAGTCTGATTCTCACGCCGGAGGGTGGTCACAAGGAGGAACCCCCCCCCCCCCTTCTCAGTGACAAGCTCACGGTGTCTGTTTTGCAGGTTATCAGAAGAACCATCTTTACCGGGTCTAACCCCTCGTGGGAAACATCTATCTAACCCCCAGGTTACCCGTAATCTGCCCGGGGTCCGGTTAGTGTTTCTTCATTGGCGCCATCCGTGCATAAAGCTAGAACTTCATTTCCTTTCAGTTTTTTCAAACTTCTGGAAAGATGGTTAAAGAAACTCCGGTAACCACAACCCCAGCTACTGGGGGGAATACCGGCTACACAGTCTTTACAAACACTACCCCGGTTACCCAAGCCGGGGCAAGTGAAGTAAATTTTACGAACACTACCCCAGTTACCCAAGCTGGGGCAAGTACAGTAAATAATCGCTCACTGAGATTCACCGATACCCAGTTAGAGAAACGAACAAGACTCCCCCGCCAAACACTCGATGAAGTTAAGGCATGGGCGGAGGCACGTCAAAAGGAATTCCAAGCTGAGTTGGACGAACGCTTGCATTCCGTCCAACAGGCTGACGAATTCGAAGAATACTTGGACGATGACTCGGAGGAATCCGACACCGACGCGAACCCTCGCCATAGGGCAAAAGGGAAGCGTAAGGAAACGGACTCCCAACCGAGAAGGCATTTTGGAGAAGCCTTCAAACCAAAAAACACAGGTGGAAGTCCACGTGACTTCTCCAAAACATTCAGACCAACTGTTGCAAATGCGGGAACGTCCAAATTTGCAAGGGACATTGCAGAAGCAATCGCCCCAAAAAGTGCCAAACAAATGTCCAACATAGGCACATATGATGGTATATCTGACCCGGATGATCATTTGAACAGATTCATAGCGGGGGCAACCGTCAGCAATTGGACGGAACCTACGTGGTGTTACATGTTCCAAATGACGCTTGTTGGGCCAGCTAGAGCGTGGTTCGATCGTCTACCGGTCAACCACATCTACGACTGGGCAGACTTCCAACAGAAGTTTAGCCAACACTTCAGCCAACAACGAAAGTATACCGAGGAGCAATGGACAATCCTCAAATGCATTCGAGAGGAAGATGAATCTTTGCCAGACTTCATCACTCGCTTCAACTCAAAGAAGCTAAGTCTGGGTAACATTAGCGAAGATCTTGTTCGCGCTGCTTTTATTCAGGGCGCGAACGACCCAGAGCTCATCCGCACCTTAACGGGTAAAGATGGCATGCCATCCACATGGGATGCCATCATGACAGCAGCAAAACGCTTTGCGGAAACGGAGAAGCAACTGGGTAGAGATCTCCCACAGAGCACAAACCTCTACACCCAGAAAACAAGAGAAGACAACGTCCTTACCGCCCGATTAAACAAAAAGCGGAAGCTAGGCATTTGGCAGTCAAGGGTAAACTTTGACACCTCATCCGGCTTGCAACATCGGTTAGGCGGAAGGGATAACGTACGGTCGAACCAAAACTCCAGATGGACGCCACTCACCAAAAGCGTCACCGAGATATTCGCCACTGAGGAGCTCCCATGGCCAAAGGCTCCAATAATCCGACATCGTCCCAATGCTGATCGGAGCAAATACTGTGACTTTCACAGGACAAAAGGCCACAACACTGAAGAATGCATAGACGTAAAGGACATGGTCGAAGCATTTGTCAGAGATGGGACGCTCGCGCACCTCGTGGCGCAATGAACGCTGAGCAGGCTGATCCGTGTAGAACCCCAGCGGGGGAAAACACGAATAAAATTTCCAGCTTCAATGTGGAGACTACATGCTGCGTAAAGAACGAGATCCCGAACCAGGTGCGTATCGGCTCGATGGCACTCCCATCCCAACAACATGGAAGGGAGCTCAATTACACAGTTTGCATGTAGATCAATTCCAAATTTGTAAAGAAAAGGCCCAGAGCCACTTCTAATGGAAATGATTCTCCTTAGAACATCGACGCTGATGATTTTACATTTATACTTTATGAACTATCAACACTGATGCCGGTTTTCACCGCATACATAAGTGTGAAAGTCGTTGCGTGGGGAAGGCGGCAAAACCCGCATAAACCCAAAAAACGGCAAACCTTCACGCAGGTCAGTTGAAGGGGAAAAGTTCAGTCATCCCAATAAATGAAAGTGCCGGTCTATCCGCATGAATCATAGAGGAAACTGAACACTAACCTATTAACAACCGCGAGTCGAACGGTTAATTTATTCAACACGGATATGCCGGTTTTTACCGCATAATTACGTGGAAAGTCGTTGCGTGGGGAAGGCGGCAAAACCCGCATAAACCCAAAAAACGGCAAACCTTCACGCAGGTCAGTTGAAGGGGAAAAGTTCAGTCATCCCAATAAATGAAAGTACCGGTCTATCCGCATGAATCATAGAGGAAACTGAACACTAACCTATTAACAACCGCGCGTCGAACGGTTAATTTATTCAACACTAATATGCCGGTTTTCACCGCATAATTACGTGGAAAGTCGTTGCGTGGGGAAGGCGGCAAAACCCGCATAAACCCAAAAAACGGCAAACCTTCACGCAGGCCAGTTGAAGGGGAAAAGTTCAGTCATCCCACTAAATGAAAGTGCCGGTCTATCCGCATGAATCATGAGAGGAAACTGAACACTAACCTATTGACAACCGCGCATCGAACGGTTCAAAACAGAGAATTTCTAACAAAAGGATGAGGAAAACCTACACGCAGGTCAGATGTAGGTAAAGTTTAGCCATCCTACTAAGTGCAAGTGACGGTCCTACCCGCACAATCACGAAAGAGGAAGCAAAACTTCAACCTATTATCTACCACGTTCAAAGGTTAACTTATCCTAAATACTTAGAAATTTCAAAAAGATGAGGAAAACCTCCACGCAGGTCAGACATAGGTAAAGTTTAGCTATCCTACTAAGTGCAAGTGACGGTCCTACCCGCACAATCACGAAAGAGGAAGCAAAACTTCAACCTATTATCTACCACGTTCAAAGGTTAACTTATTCTACACTTGGAAAATTGCTAATTTAAACTAAAGTATGCAAGTCATATAACGTTTATAAAGCAAGGAATCCAGAGAAAGTAGCGGTCTTACCCGCACAAAGATTATATTTCACAATGATTCATTACAAGAATGGCCGGGTAACTACCCGCCTACAAGAAAATAAATCTATACAAGCTAAATCTATCCTAGCAGTGGGAAGGGATCTTCAGGATCAAGCTTCAGGGCCACTTCCACTTGGACCAGCACCATCAGTAGATCGTGGCAGTTCAAGGAAAGCTTTAAGGATAGCTAACCCATCATCAGCAGCAGCAACTTGATTCACCTTCTCCACCACCGGATGCGTGAAGGCGGCGTACTGATTCACTGCTTGGTCGTAAACAGCTTCAGTATCAACATTATACAAAGGGAAGTTGGAAGGCGGGATGCCTTTCTCAACGAACCCTAGACCAAGCAGGAAGCCGGCCTTTTCCCCATCCTCATGAGAAGCGTTGAGGGCTGCGCTCATAGCATCATCATAAGACGTCTCTGAGAAGACCCGATGCACAACCTACAAGAAAATAAACAAATATCAGAACCTTTTCTATTTACAAAGAAAAGCGTAAAGAAATGAAAAGCATACCTGAGACAACGCTTCTCGAAGAAGCCATTCCTTGGCAACCAGAGCTTCTTGGATGGCAGCTTGAGCTTCGTTACGGGCACGTTCGGCTTCACTCTTGTTGAGGTTGGCAAGCAACACTTCTTTAGCCGCAGCCTCTTCGACGCCCTTTAGCTTCCGCTCAGTATGGTCAAGCACCCCCCTCTGGTCCAAGATCTCCTGGAGCTTTTTGGCGTCTTCCATCGCCAAGGCATCATGAGCCTGCTGGAGAGCCTCTAATTTGGCTTTAAGCTCTTCATTCTCCACGCGTAGAGGCTCAGCAACAGCTTCAGCCTTGGTGGCACTCTCGGTTGCGTTCCTTGCAGTTTCCTTAGCCAGCCGAAGCTGTTCATTAACAGCTTGGGCAGCCTTGGAACGGGCCTCGAGCCGGGCCTGAACTTCAACCTCGAGGGCCTTGAAGGCCTTCTCCTTTTCCGCAGCCACTGCGGTAAACCTTTGGTTCTCCTCCCGGACAGCCCGCGCCTGAGCTACTTCTTTAATGCGAGCTGCTTTTAACTTGTCGTTTTCACGACAAAGCAGCTCGACGCGCGGCTGCATCCGGGCCAGGAGAACCCGAAGCTCATTGGTTAGCCTACCCTCCTGGTAGCTAGCCATGGCTTCCCCCAACGCACCACTGGGAGCAGCGTGACGAGCCCATTCCACGCACTCCACAGGGGTGCGAAGGGTTGTTCCTCGGCGGATGTTCCATTGTGGAACATACACTTCATTGGAATCCGACACTGCAAAAAACATAAAGCAGTTAGGAAAAGATGATAAAAATATATAAAATAGGCCAAAAGAACCCTACGCACCTGTAGGGTCAATAACAGGCCGATAGCCGCCAAACCCATCACCTGAACCCAAGGGAAATCCATCCAAGAGGTCAGGCAGATGGGAAGGAGGCAGAGGTTGGCGAAAAGCCCCATGCATACCTGACGGATCGGCCGTCGTTGCCGATGACGGAGGCATGGTAGAAGCCGCCGCGGTCGCCGCCGCGAATCCGCAGCAAAAGTAACCGCCGGCTCAGTAAAAGATGCGGTAAATATCGCACTGACGGCCGGCGGTGACGTCATCACAGCTGGAACAGTCGGCTCAAGGGAGTGAGCAACTGAACCAGCGAAAGCAAGCGCAGGCGCCTGGGTCATCGCCTCAGGTAGGCTGACCGGGCCTACCGTCATTGGCGGGGAGGTACTCCTCTGCGCTCCACCCTGGAATGCGTCAACATCCACGCCTGCACAAAGAAGATAAGTGTTATTGATATTAAGCTATGAAGTTAAAGATAAAGGAAGTTTGTACTTACGGGTTTTCTTGAGCCTAAATGTACGGACAGGCGGGGATGAACCCGATGGAGCCGGCCTCTTCACGCCGCTCACCATTGTCATCCTGGGCTCTCCGGTGACAGTTGTCACAGCC
The DNA here is from genome assembly GCF_021521415.1 of Bidens hawaiensis. Taxonomy (NCBI): domain Eukaryota; kingdom Viridiplantae; phylum Streptophyta; class Magnoliopsida; order Asterales; family Asteraceae; genus Bidens; species Bidens hawaiensis. The sequence goes on from NW_027500623.1 coordinate 79,795, forward strand.
TCCGGAATGGTGGTCTTATCACCACCGGGATTCCCCGCCACCTCTTCGCTCTCGGTCTCCGAATCAGACCGAGGCACCGGATCGGCAGTGGAGGCCACCTTCTCCTTCCCCTTCCCGCCGGCAGCCTTCTTCTTCCGCACCAACGGAGGACCATCTGCGGATTCCTCATCAGAACATACGATTAGAGGAATTCCAGCAGAGGTTTCAACATTGAGGGGTCGAGGGTCGAATAGCGCCTTACCTGGCCGCCTGGCGCTAAGGATCTCGTGGCCTAGCGGATAGACCTCCACGAACCGATCCGCCGTTTGTTCTAGGATGGGCAACTCGTTCTCGTCTAGAGCGCGAGTACCCATCCGAGCGGGACCGTCAGCCTCCCGCGGGTACATGAGCGACTGCAAGTCGTTCCCCTCTGAAATAAACAGGAAAGTTAGAAGAAATTCTAAATCAACAAAAAGAAACAAAGCATACCGTAAGGAACAGAGTTCGAACCGTATTCAAGGACGATTGGGATCTTTTGCGCATCCGCATCCTTCCACACCCGGCTCATCCCCAACATCACCATCCCGGACTCCGCAAACCGGTAAACCGGAGATTAGACTCGGGATATCTTCGAAAACCATTCCGCCTCCTGGTAGTTGGAGGCGTGAAGGCTGGGAAGTGCTTGCCCATTCTTGAATTTCATGGCAAGGGGGATGGCGCGAGCGGAAATGTAGAAGAACTCCCGCTTCCACGAGCGAAGACTGCGCTCGGTTGCGCAAATCTTCAAACCCTTAATCCGGGTTATCAACGTATACCACCCCTGGATGCACCTCCAAGAGTAGAAGGTCATCAGGCGGTCAACATAGGGCTCAATGCCCAGAATCCGGCACACCCACTCGAAGTGGCGAACCTTGGCAATCGCCATCGGATGCACCTCGGTCAGGTGCACACCGTGCCTCTCAAGGACACGGTAAACAAACTTTGTCAATGGGAACCTAAGATTCCTATAAACAAAGAATGCAGCATATACCCCGATCTTGCCTCTGGGGGCATCGTACACCGTCTGATGGGGTTCAGGAAACTCAGGCTCGAGAGACTCGAGCATGAACTTCCTGACGATGTACTGATACAGATCGACAGGCAGAGCACACTGGCACTCGCCAGCAGTACTCTTGTCAACGGCTGTAGATTCGAGATCACGTGAAGACATCTTGCAGATGAAAGAAGAACGATTTCAAGGGAATGCTCGACTGAAAAGATGAGTATTCGCCGGAAATCGTTTTAAAGATGAAGAGAAGAGTGAAAGTGTGGATAACAAAGAACCCTCTCCCCCTTTATATACTAATCGCAATTAATGCGATGAATTTAATGCGGAAGAGAGAGAAATCGAAGGTGCAATGAAACTATGACACGTGGCAAAAAGCAAGCTGGCAACAGCTGTTGAAAGGACGCGTACCATTAATTTCGCGGCCACGCGCCCGAAAAATCGCGCCCACGCGCCTGAAAAAGCTTCTGGAATGACCATGTACTGTCACGTCACCATAACTTCCTGCACGTCCTGACACAGTCAGAAGAAACCGTCGCACGACGTTTCAGAGGTTTGGACTGTTCTTATCCTTTCACCAACTCTTCGAATTTCAAAAAAATTCAAAAAGATTCAAAAGTAAGCGGGAAAATACCCCTTACCTTGGCAACCAAGTAACCATAAGACGGGTGCGGGTACAGTGTTAAGGCAAAACCCTTCACATACTTAGCACCTGCAGGGAATTGAAGCCAAGAATACCTTGGCAACCAAGTAACCATAAGACGGGTGCGGGTACAGTGTTAAGGCAAAACCCTTCACATACTTAGCACCTGCAGGGAATTGAAGCCAAGAATACCTTGGCAACCAAGTAACCATAAGACGGGTGCGGGTACAGTGTTAAGGCAAAACCCTTCACATACCTAGCACCCGCAGGGAATTGACGCCAGGAATACCTTGGAAGTAAAGTAACCGTAAGACGAGCGCGGGTACAGTGTTATGGCAAAACCCTTCACATACCTAGCACTCCGCAGGGAATTGAAACCAAGAAGGATCTTCTGGGCAATGCTTGCGGAAACGGAAATAACATCCCCGCATAGCGGGAACGTCGAGAACTATGTTGTTTGAAGCTCCAGGATGGAATTGGTGGTTTTAACATAATTGATCACTATGTTCAAAACTACCAAAACCTCATGGAGAATCCACACAAGTGGGACTCAACGCTCCTGACTTGCGAGGAGGTTACAGACCTACCCGCATCATACCCAAAGATCAAGCAGGAAAGTCGGGAATTTCTGCAAGTGACAAGGACTTCCGCGGGAAGAATCCCCATGGAAAACCTTAAAAAACCCTTTTCAAAACCCTTTGCTTAAGTCCAAAAGTTCACCTCACTTTATTAAACACTCATGAGAAGAACATTGGACTGGGGGGACTTGAAGAGGTAGGTCCCAGCAGAGCCCAGTTGGACCCGCAAGACTCACCTTGAAGAGGGACGTCTGCGCAGAAACCAACTGGATCCGCAGGACCAACCATGCTCAGAGACGTGACGTCCTTACGCGCAGTACGCAAGCTGTTCCCGCAGGAAATGCCTCCCAATGGTGAAGGACTCTGCCTGTTCCCGCAGCTGCGGATACAAGCCATCAGGGAAGGCCACCCGCGCAGCAAGGCTACACGCACAAGGCACTAAGCTCTCAATCACTCAGTGTCACCTGAAGGAATGAGCAAAGCCGGGGACAATCCCGCACAAAGGCGGGAGGGGGAATACTCCCGCCCATAAGCCAGTCCGTACGATACGGGAAGATCTTCTGTACTGTACCTGACGAGGTATGGGCAAAAGATCTGACTAAAGATACGACAGCTTATTGACAACAGTATGGCGAGCAGCATGCTCCTGTACTGTATGTCACTATTAGCCGCTGCCTACTCACCAACTCCTATCATACCACGTGCATAGCCGGCAGTTGGTGGAAAAGGAATAGTACACAGCAGGCCTGGTCACTATCAGCCGCTGCCTACCCACCAACTACCAGCAGGGCACGTGCGTAGGCCACTGTTGGTGGAACAGGAATACTATTGCAGCCGGCCACACCTCCTTGGAAACCTACCTTCGGCTATAAATACCCCAAATGGTATGATCATCTCATCTTATCATATCTTATCACATTATCATCATAATATACCTGATATCTGCTCTAGCAATCTCTTAATATACATTTATATTTAAAGAGCAATCTAGTCTGATTCTCACGCCGGAGGGTGGTCACAAGGAGGAACCCCCCCCCCCCCCTTCTCAGTGACAAGCTCACGGTGTCTGTTTTGCAGGTTATCAGAAGAACCATCTTTACCGGGTCTAACCCCTCGTGGGAAACATCTATCTAACCCCCAGGTTACCCGTAATCTGCCCGGGGTCCGGTTAGTGTTTCTTCAAGCTGGTATATGGACTTTTATTTATTTATTTATTTTTCCTGCTGAGGTTAGAATTTCTTGGTGATTCAGCATTGGACTTGCTTATCACATGGCATCTCTTCATTGAGCACAGTGACATTGATCCCGGAGAACTGACCGACCTACGGTCAGCATGTGTTAACAATGAGAACTTTTCCAATGCTGCTGTGAGAAGAAATCTTCACGGATACCTCCAGTATCGTTCGAGTGCCTTACAAACACAAATTTCAGATTATGTGAAGTTTCTTGCAACCGATTCCAACACACTCCAGACAAGAAAAGCCCCAAAGGCCATTGGTGACCTGGTAGAGAGTATCGCGGGGGCCATGTTAATTGATACAAAGCTTGATCTTCTTGAAGTTTGGAGGATATTTAAGGAGTTATTATCTCCAATCGTCACACCAGACAAACTCGAGCTTCCACCTTATCGGGAGTTAATGGAGTTTTGTGACTCCAAGGGTTATTTTGTAAAAGACACGTGTAGAAGCAGCGGTGATGGTGTGATAGTGGAGTTAAGGTTGCAGCTTGAAGATGCTTTGTTGGTTGCAGATGGTACGGGTAACAAAAAGAAGTTTGCAAGGGGCCAAGCCGCTCTTAAAATGTTAAGTCAGATTGAGGTTCGGCTTCCTTTCTTTTAACCTTATTAATTAGGTGATTGAATTTTGATATTAATGTTGCTTCTTTTGATCTGATAGAAAAGAGGAATTTCAAGAAAGAATCAAGGTCGAGATGCGGAAGTTGGTAGTAAGAACATCAAAGGAAGTGATACAACTCGGTCGAAAAATATAATTCCTTTTGATCCTCCTGCAAATACCTATGAGGAGAAAGAATCAGCTTCTAAGACTGAAATCCCTGGTAACCGTCTAGAAATTTAGTTTATTTTTAAGACATTGTGTCTCTTTAATTTTTGTATTCATTTTAATGACAGTTTTAAAGTCAATTAGCACAAACAAGGGAGGACCAAGATCATCACTTTTTGAAGTGTGCAAGAAAATGCAGTGGCCAGTTCCTACCTTTACTCCATCCGAGCAAAAGTCAAAGTTAGTAAACATTTAATCCAAGTTATGATTCAACATCCATGTTTTCTTATTATTCATTCATATTGTAACTGAATGGTGATTTTACAGAACTCTGATGGAAATTGGTGAAGGTGCCGATAAAAGAACCGCACACAACAGCTTTGAGTCGTCTATAAGTTTGACAATCCCCAATTATGGGGTTATCGAACTAACAGGTAAGCCACGAGCGGACAAGAAGAGTTCTTTCGACTCTGCTGCTCTGCTCATGCTCCATGAGCTTGAAAAGCATGGAAAAATCAAAATTGAGGACAAAAGTCAACATATTTCCATAGTGCAGTCAACTTAATTATAAATTAGGAGATATACAGTTATCACTTGATGGCCTTTTATTTTGAATTGTAAAAAGACCAAACAGGAAATTATGGTTATGCATTACTAATTTATTAGAAAGATCTTTATAATTGTAAGGACTGAAGTGTTATATATATATATATATATATATATATATATATATATATATATTTATTGTTTATTTACTATGTGCAAGTCAACAACTTGTACGCATTATTACTGCAGTTCCACAAATGATGCAAGGTATATGCATCTTGATATATGTTATGAAATGTTTCAAGGTTAAGTTATGAAATGTCAAATTTATTTTGAGGGAAAATATCAAGCTTATTTGGGGGAAAGATATAATGAAAGGAATAAAAGCCAATTATGAGTAAAATACTACTTATTGGTTTTATAAATGTCTGTTTATGTTCATTTATGTTTGTTTATATATGTTAATATATATTTGTGCACCTATGTTTGTTTATGTTCATGAATTGTTCATTTAGATTTTAAACAAACAAACATAAACGAACACGAACATGTTCATTTTTAAATGAACGAACATGAGCACAAATACTTGTTCGATTAAGTGTTCGTGTTCGTTTAAAGTTAAATTGACGAACATTAGCATGTCCTTGTTCGCGTTCGTTAAATTCGTTTATAGGCCTAGATGTTAATATGAGTGACAATTCCAGATACAAGTATGTTAATATGATACGAAACGGCATGGGGTTATATAAGTTTGAGTTTGAGCTTAACATGTTTCGTATTTTAAACATGTTGGCACGGTTAAATTTATGTCTAAACAGTTTATACATTGTTAACCTATTCATGACATGTTTGAACGTGTTTATAATATTATTTGTTGATCAGTTTTTCATGTAAGTAATATAAAACATGATAAATATTAAACCTATGAACCTGTTACAACATGCAGAGTAGTAACCGCAGCAGGGTATGATGTAATCGACATGCTTGTCATCTTGATCGAGTTCCCCTTTAGGATGTATAGTTAAGGATGGTTAGGGTTCTTGAGAGGAGTTCTTGAAAGGAACCCGGTTTAGAAGAGAGAGGAGACACATGATTTACTTATGTGTGTGAGATTAGGTTATGATGTTAATATTTATCTCTCTTTTTATATACACCCAAGGGGAAACCATTTATTAGTTAATTATAAGTAATATGGCCCATCAAAAATTACCAAACTAATATATAATAAGGTATATTTAATATTATGATCTATTATAATATAAATAATTATAATGGCCATATATAAATATATATAATTATATATTTAATCTTATATTCTCTCACTTGACCGAGTAATCATTTATTATGATTATTAGATAAGCCTGATCAGGAGTTAACACTCATTTTAGCTTTAAACTTAAACTAGAGCAGAGAAATACAGTCATTGAATTGAACATCAGCTCAAGACCCTCATTAATCATACTGCAGTCCTTATTTAAAACCTAAGTAGTTATGATCAAAATTTTCAAGTAAGCCCTTCAGAACGTTTGATTTGTATATTTAATTCGTCTATATGTCATTATGCATGCAGAACATATTAAGAGACGTACAAAATCAAAACTGATGAGGAAATTTAATAGTTAATCATTCATAGTACGATATGCAGTTGTACGTGGTCATTAATAAACTCCTCATGATTATAAGCGCTTTCATAATACTTATGGGTAATAGACCTTTAGTTATAGGATCCTTAAGCATATCATGAATGTATTCGATATGAAAATTTAGATTCCTCAATTCGTTCATAAACGAATAATTAATTTCATATCAAAATTTAATGCAACACCTCTCAAACTGTTACTGTTTGAGAAAACATGGTAGCTGACTTTATCACAATAAGTCTTCAATATATAATTTATATGGAGTTTGTTAAAAATTATGAGTCCACTAATAATTGTTCAACAACATTTATTGACAACATCGTTGTAATAAATCAACATATTATGTCGTTATGACTTAGGTCGTTGTTAATAGTTCATTATGACTCCTCCATGAGATAGATTTGTCTACTGACATAAGAATATATCCCGAAAATTACATTTTCTTGTCTCTTAATATGAAAAGTTTAGAGTAATCTACCGGTTTGAATTCTCATTTTTCTTTTAAATTATAGTCTTTTGTTTCTTTTAAAGATATTTTAATACTCTTTTAGATGTTTCACATTAATCTAGGCATATCTAGTATGTTACAATTTTGAGTAATATCTGAACGAGTATAGACTTGAACCTACATAAGGCTTCTACTTAATGAAGCATAAGGTAATAATCTCAATGATCCTATTATCCTCTAAATAAAGCAATATTGTTTGTTACATCTGTAAGGACCCATTTAAGATAAAACTTATAAAACAAAACTAATGTCCCTTTGGGCCTATCTCAGAATGTTATGATATCTATTATGTAAGGGATATCTTTGAGATAAATATCAAAGTGTGTGAACAATGCTTTGACTTATGTAACATATACTTGTCAGAAGAATGTCATTTATATAAGGACAAGTTTGTTTTTAGTTTCTCCCACTCATCTTGAGGTAGGTACATTAATCCACTTGGTTTTTGATGAAAATAATTGTATAAATATTTCATTAAATTTTGATGTTTGCATGAACCCATATATGGATTTTATTGACTTATAGACTAAATGTTCATTAACCTTCAATTTATAACATTTAGGTTGTTTTATGAACATGTAGATATGTAAGTCAGTTTTTAGGGAAAGTTGTTTTAATGTTCTTCTAACGTAGCTCTTTAACTATTATAAGCTACTTGAACAGTGATGATCCTCAAAGAAATGTTTTATAATATAGGTTATAAGATTCTTTGATGATTTATTCCCTTTTGAATCTAACCTTTAATAATCAATTATGCTTCTTAGTGTCTTAATGTTTGTGTTAGGATTTAGTTTAGTTATGAACACCTTTAGGTGATTCAACCAAATCTCAAAACGTTAGCGACTTATGGAGTCAATTATGATTGATGATAATGGTTTGATTATAAGGGTTATGATCATTAAACTTTCCAACATCCAATTCAACTTTAGTTAGGGAGGTTACATAAGCATCAAATTTAGTAGGTTTTAAAACCTAGATGGCCTCCTAAGTTGATTATTGGGTAATTTTAAAAGTCTTAGTTTTATGGATTAGCTCTTAGTTAGATTGCTATCATTTTTAGGATTCTAAGTGTGTAAGATTTAGCGCAGTATGGTGTACAAGAGGTGTAATTGGAGTAATTTAATATCTCCCCCCCCCCCCTCCCGCCTCTTGTACTTCTAACAAGTCATTATAAAGACTTTTACTCCTCCCACTGACCTTAGAAACCCTTAGAAAAATTTGCATGCTTATGGTCAATATTTAAATACCAATAGATTCTAATAGAAAAACGAGTTAATGATGTAAGTCGTCGTAGTTTCTCTTGTGAGGATTAGTATAGTAAGAAATCTGAATATGCCCACGTTTAAGCAACAATGAAACTTGTGTAAGAGTAGTAGTAAATTCTAAAGAGATAAGTTTTTATGGATTAATATTATGATGGAGCAGTGTCTTGTACAAGAGGTGTATTTGAGATAATATCAAGTTTTCACTCCCCCGCCTATTGCAATTCTTGTAAGTTATGATTGAGACACTTAAGGCTCCCACTGATCTTTAATATCTCTAGGAAAAATACAAGAGAAGTTTCAATGATGTACATGACGTGGGAATCTGTCATATATATGTTAGACTTGATTTGATTCCATTAATGTCCAGATGTCATAATAAACTTAAAGGACATATTTAGAAGAAATCGTATTAAGTATATATGAACGGATCTCTTTAAGACCGCGGACCATAGAATACTGATTAGATACAAGTAAATAGCATTTTAATTATAAAAGAATTATGTCTGAATATTCCGTTTGAATAAGTTTCACGAATGTCAGTGAAATATAACTTATGGTGGACCCATACTTATTCCTTAAGCCAAGTAATGTTTAGGGCATTTAACACATAATTTAAAATCACTAAGAATGAGATTGTATGAAAAGTCACCATCATCAACCATGTCATGATTTCTCATGAAATTTGGTTTTAATAGATGAATATTATAGGTCTCATTTGTCTTTCGTTAAATTTTTTTTTTGCATTATAACAAAAGTTGTGAAAGTATACATTATCATCTAGTTCTATTTTATAAATGTTTCAATCCAGATATTGATAACAAATAATATAAGAGTTTAAGGTAAGAGTGACTTTATGTTGGCCATGCAAACCTTATAACTGTCATAATGTAACTTAAGTATTGATACTAAATTCTGATTAATCTTCAGAATATTTAAGGTATCATAAAGTGTAATTAAAAGACAGTTTATCATGGTTCTAATAACCTTAACATTTAAATTTGTCACTAACACTTATGTTAGTTATTTGTTGATTTTGGGTAAACATTTAGAACTAGACTCAAAAAATCATGTGTTAATGGGAATATTAGGATTAGCAGACTTATATATCATTATTATACAACTATCAATTTTAGCCAGTTGTTCTTTTGAATTATGGATGGTCTTGTATTGTCTATGCCTAATCTAATGGCATATATTTGCAATGGGACTTCTCCTTAAGAAATCTAAAGCTGGAAGTAATACTTGTATTTTGTCTATGAACCTTAGAATTATCCTCTTTTAGGTTTTAGTGGTAGTGAGTTGAGTAACATCTTATTTCTAGCACCAAATATTTCTTTTCGTGTACATATGTTGCTGATCAACACACTCATTTTCCTTTGTTACTTCTGAGTGTTATAGTTGATTCGTAAGGCATCAAATTGTACAGCTGAAAATTTTAGTATGTAATGTACTAAAAAAATGTATTTATTTCCATGTGTAAGCCCTTAATTTTATAGGTCATGGTATTTTACATTATGATGTATTCGGTAATGCCATTTAACCTTATAGT
>NW_027500624.1:0-77829 GCF_021521415.1 Bidens hawaiensis
TGGTCCGACGTCTTTGTTATTGTTGCTAGATGCTTTGTTATTGGGTGAACATATTTGATGCCGTTTTCGAACTGTGATGGTCTTACACCAGAGTTCTTTTAACCTTTGTTTTTTAGATAGAAACCGAGGCAAAACAAGGTGTTTTCGGGTTTTAACCATCCGACGGTGGTTTCATCAGATATGGCCGACGAACAACAATTTCCAACCGTCTCGTCAGTGGCTCTCTGCCGCTGATTACAGCTATTTCCGAGTTCCTGTTGATGGTCCGGCGACTCTGTCATGGTTGCTAGATGCTTTGTTTTTGGGTGAACATATTTGATTCCGTTTTCGAACTGTGATGGTCTTACGCCGGAATTCTTTTAACCTTTGTTTTTTAGATAGAAACCGAGGCAAAACAAGGTGTTTCCAGGTTTTAACCATCCGACGGTGGTTTCATCAGATATGGCCAACGAAGAACAATTTCCAACCGTCTCATCAGCGGCTCTCTGCCACTGATTACAGCTATTTCCGAGTTCCTGTTGATGGTCCGACGACTCTGTCATTGTTGCTAGATGCTTTGTTTTTGGGTTAACATATTTGATACCGTTTTCGAACTGTGATGGTCTTACGCCGGAGTTCTTTTAACCTTTGTTTTTTTGATAGAAACAGAGGTAAAACAAGGTGTTTCCGGGTTTTAACCATCCGACGGTGGTTTCATCAGATATGGCCGACGAACAACAATTTCCAACCGTCTCGTCAGTAGCTCTCTGCCGCTGATTACAGCTATTTCCGAGTTCCTGTTGATGGTCCGGCGACTCTGTCATGGTTGCTAGATGCTTTGTTTTTGGGTGAACATATTTGATTCCGTTTTCGAACTGTGATGGTCTTACGCCGGAATTCTTTTAACCTTTGTTTTTTAGATAGAAACCGAGGCAAAACAAGGTGTTTTCGGGTTTTAACCATCCGACGGTGGTTTCATCAGATATGGCCGACGAACAACAATTTCCAACCGTCTCGTCAGTGGCTCTCTGCCGCTGATTACAGCTATTTCCGAGTTCCTGTTGATGGTCCGGCGACTCTGTCATGGTTGCTAGAGGCTTTGTTTTTGGGTGAACATATTTGATACCGTTTTCGAACTGTGATGGTCTTACACCGGATTTCTTTTAACCTTTGTTTTTTAGATAGAAACGAAGGAAAAACAAGGTATTGTCGGGTTTTAACCATCCGACTGTGGTTTCATCAGATTTGGCCTTCGAACGACCATTTCCGACCATGTCATCTATGGCTCTCTGCCGCTGATTACAGCTATTGCCGAGTTTCTGTTGATGGTCCGACGTCTTTGTTATTGTTGCTAGATGCTTTGTTTTTGGGTGAACATATCTGATGCCGTTTTCGAACTGTGATGGTCTTACACCAGAGTTCTTTTAACCTTTGTTTTTTAGATAGAAACCGAGGCAAAACAAGGTGTTTTCGGGTTTTAACCATCCGACGGTGGTTTCATCAGATATGGCCGACGAACAACAATTTCCAACCGTCTCGTCAGTGGCTCTCTGCCGCTGATTACAGCTATTTCCGAGTTCCTGTTGATGGTCCGGCGACTCTGTCATGGTTGCTAGATGCTTTGTTTTTGGGCGAACATATTTGATTCCGTTTTCGAACTGTGATGGTCTTACGCCGGAATTCTTTTAACCTTTGTTTTTTAGATAGAAACCGAGGCAAAACAAGGTGTTTCCAGGTTTTAACCATCCGACGGTGGTTTCATCAGATATGGCCGACGAAGAACAATTTCCAACCGTCTCATCAGCGGCTCTCTGCCACTGATTAGAGCTATTTCCGAGTTCCTGTTGATTGTCCGACGACTCTGTCATTGTTGCTAGATGCTTTGTTTTTGGGTTAACATATTTGATACCGTTTTCGAACTGTGATGGTCTTACGCCGGAGTTCTTTTAACCTTTGTTTTTTTGATAGAAACAGAGGTAAAACAAGGTGTTTCCGGGTTTTAACCATTCGACGGTGGTTTCATCAGATATGGCCGATGAACAACAATTTCCAACCGTCTCATCAGTGGCTCTCTACCGCTGATTACAGCTACTGCCGAGTTCCTGTTGATGTTCTGACGACTCTTTCATTGTTGCTAGATGCTTTGTTTTTGGGTGAACATATTAGATACCGTTTTCGAACTGTGATGGTCTTATACTAGAGTTCTTTTAACCTTTGTTTTTTAGATAGAAACGAAGGAAAAACAAGGTATTGTCGGGTTTTAACCATCCGACTGTGGTTTCATCAGATTTGGCCGACGAATGACCATTTCCGACCATGTCATCTATGGCTCTCTGCCACTGATTACAGCTATTGCCGAGTTCCTGTTGATGGTCCGACGACTCTGTCATTGTTGCTAGATGCTTTGTTTTTGGGTGAAAATATTCGATACCGTTTTTGAACTGTGATGGTCTTACACCGGAGTTCTTTTAACCTTTGTTTTTTAGATAGAAACGAAGGAAAAACAAGGTATTGTCGGGTTTTAACCATCCGACTGTGGTTTCATCAGATTTGGCCTGCGAATGACCATTTCCGACCATGTCATCTATGGCTCTCTGCCGCTAATTACAGCTATTGCCGAGTTTCTGTTGATGGTCCGACGTCTTTGTTATTGTTGCTAGATGCTTTGTTTTTGGGTGAACATATTTGATGCCGTTTTCGAACTGTGATGGTCTTACACCAGAGTTCTTTTAACCTTTGTTTTTTAGATAGAAACCGAGGCAAAACAAGGTGTTTTCGGGTTTTAACCATCCGACGGTGGTTTCATCAGATATGGCCGACGAACAACAATTTCCAACCGTCTCGTCAGTGGCTCTCTGCCGCTGATTACAGCTATTTCCGAGTTCCTGTTGATGGTCCGGCGACTCTGTCATGGTGGCTAGATGCTTTGTTTTTGGGTGAACATATTTGATTCCGTTTTCGAACTGTGATGGTCTTACGCCGGAGTTCTTTTAACCTTTGTTTTTTAGATATAAACCGAGGCAAAACAAGGTGTTTCAAGGTTTTAACCATCCGACGGTGGTTTCATCAGATATGGCCGACGAACAACAATTTCCAACCGTCTCATCAGTGGCACTCTGCCACTGATTACAGCTATTTCCGAGTTCCTGTTGATGGTCCGACGACTCTGTCATTGTTGCTAGATGCTTTGTTTTTGGGTGAACATATTTGATACCATTTTCGAACTGTGATGGTCTTACGCCGGAGTTCTTTTAACCTTTGTTTTTTAGATAGAAACCAACGCAAAACAAGGTGTTTCCGGCTTTTAACCATCCGACGGTGGTTTCATCAGATATGGCCGACGAACAACAATTTCCAACCGTCTCATCAGTGGCTCTCTGCCGCTGATTACAGCTATTTCCGAGTTCCTGTTGATAGTCCGACGACTCTGTCATTGTTGCTAGATGCTTTGTTTTTGGGTGAAAATATTTGATACCGTTTTCGAACTGTGATGGTCTTACACCGGAGTTCTTTTAACCTTTGTTTTTTAGATAGAAACCGAGGCAAAACAAGGTGTTTCCTGGTTTTAACCATTCGACGGTGGTTTCATCAGATATGGCCGACGAACAACAATTTCCATCCGTCTCATCATTGGCTCTCTGCCGCTGATTACAGCTATTGCCGAATTCCTGTTGATGTTCTGACGACTCTTTCATTGTTGCTACATGCTTTGTTTTTGGGTGAACATATTAGATACCGTTTTCGAACTGTAATGGTCTTACACTAGAGTTCTTTTAACCTTTGTTTTTTAGATAGAAACGAAGGAAAAACAAGGTATTGTCGGGTTTTAACCATCCGACTGTGGTTTCATCAGATTTGGCCGACGAATGACCATTTCCGACCATGTCATCTATGGCTCTCTGCCGCTGATTAGAGCTATTGCCGAGTTCCTGTTGATGGTCCGACGACTTTGTTATTGTTGCTAGATGCTTTGTTTTTGGGTGAACATATTTGATGCCGTTTTCGAACTGTGATGGTCTTACACCGGAGTTCTTTTAACCTTTGTTTTTTAGATAGAAACCGAGGCAAAACAAGGTGTTTTCGGGTTTTAACCATCCGACTGTGGTTTCATCAGATATGGCTGACGAACAACAATTTCCAACCGTCTCATCAGTGGCTCTCTGCCGCTGATTACAGCTATTTCCGAGTTCCTGTTGATGGTCCGACGACTCTGTCATGGTTGCTAGATGCTTTGTTTTTGGGTGAACATATTTGATTCCGTTTTCGAACTGTGATGGTCTTACGCCGGAGTTCTTTTAACCTTTGTTTTTTAGATAGAAACCGAGGCAAAACAAGGTGTTTCCAGGTTTTAACCATCCGACGGTGGTTTCATCAGATATGGCCGACGAACAACAATTTCCAACCGTCTCATCAGTGGCTCTCTACCGCTGATTACTGCTATTTCCGAGTTCCAGTTGATGGTCCGACGACTCTGTCATTGTTGCTAGATGCTTTGTTTTTGGGTTAACATATTTGATACCGTTTTTGAACTGTGATGGTCTTACGCCGGAGTTCTTTTAACCTTTGTTTTTTGATAGAAACCGAGGTAAAACAAGGTGTTTCCGGGTTTTAACCATTCGACGGTGGTTTCATCAGATATGGCCGATGAACAACAATTTCCAACCGTCTCATCAGTGGCTCTCTGCCGCTGATTACAGCTACTGCCGAGTTCCTGTTGATGTTCTGACGACTCTTTCATTGTTGCTAGATACTTTGTTTTTGGGTGAACATATTAGATACCGTTTTCGAACTGTGATGGTCTTACACTAGAGTTCTTTTAACCTTTGTTTTTTAGATAGAAACGAAGGAAAAACAAGGTATTGTCGGGTTTTAACCATCCGACTGTGGTTTCATCAGATTTGGCCGACGAATGACCATTTCCGACCATGTCATCTATGGCTCTCTGCCGCTGATTACAGCTATTGCCGAGTTCCTGTTGATGGTCCGACGACTCTGTCATTGTTGCTAGATGCTTTGTTTTTGGGTGAAAATATTCAATACCGTTTTTGAACTGTGATGGTCTTACACCGGAGTTCTTTTAACCTTTGTTTTTTAGATAGAAACTGAGGCAAAACAAGGTGTTTCCGGGTTTTATCCATTCGACGGTGGTTTCATCAGATATGGCCGACGAACAACAATTACCAACCGTCTCATCAGTGGCTCTCTGCCGCTGATTACAGCTATTACCGAGTTCCTGTTGATGTTCTGACGACTCTTTCATTGTTGCTAGATGCTTTGTTTTTGGGTGAACATATTAGATACCGTTTTCGAACTGTAATGGTCTTACACTAGAGTTCTTTTAACCTTTGTATTTTAGATAGAAACGGAAGAAAAACAAGGTATTGTCGGGTTTTAACCATCCGACTGTGGTTTCATCAGATTTGGCCGACGAATTACCATTTCCGACCATGTCATTTATGGTTCTCTGCCGCTGATTACAGCTATTTCCGAGTTCCTGTTGATGGTCCGACGACTTTGTTATTGTTGCTAGATGCTTTGTTTTTTGGTGAACATATTTGATGCCGTTTTCGAACTGTGATGGTCTTACGCCAGAGTTCTTTTAACCTGTGTTTTTTAGATAGAAACCGAGGCAAAACATGGTGTTTTCGGGTTTTAACCATCCGACGGTGGTTTCATCAGATATGGCCGACGAACAACAATTTCCAACCGTCTCGTCAGTAGCTCTCTGCCGCTGATTACAGCTATTTCCGAGTTCCTGTTGATGGTCCGGCGACTCTGTCATGGTTGCTAGATGCTTTGTTTTTGGGTGAACATATTTGATACCGTTTTCGAACTGTGATGGTCTTACACCGGAGTTCTTTTAACCTTTGTTTTTTAGATAGAAACCGAGGCAAAACAAGGTGTTTCCGGGTTTTAACCATCCGACGGTGGTTTCATCAGATATGGCCGACGAACAACAATTTCCAACCGTCTCATCAGTGGCTCTCTACCGCTGATTACAGCTATTTCTGAGTTCCTGTTGATGGTCCGACGACTCTGTCATTGTTGCTAGATGCTTTGTTTTTGGGTGAACATATTTGATACCGTTTTCGAACTGTGATGGTCTTACACCGGAGTTCTTTTAACCTTTGTTTTTTAGATAGAAACCGAGGCAAAACAAGGTGTTTCCGGGTTTTAACCATCCGACGGTGGTTTCATCAGATATGGCCGACGAACAACAATTTCCAACCGTCTCATCAGTGGCTCTCTGCCGCTGATTACAGCTATTTCCGAGTTTCTGTTGATGGTCCGACGACTTTGTTATTGTTGCTAGATGCTTTGTTTTTGGGTGAACATATTTGCTGCCGTTTTCGAACTGTGATGGTATTACACCGGAGTTCTTTTAACCTTTGTTTTCTAGATAGAAACCGAGGCAAAACAAGGTGTTTTCGAATTTTAACCATCCGACGGTAGTTTCATCAGATATGGCCGACGAACAACAATTTCCAACCGTCTCATCAGTGGCTCTCTGCCGCTGATTACAGCTATTTCCGAGTTCCTATTGATGGTCCGACGACTTTGTTATTGTTGCAAGATGCTTTGTTTTTGGGTGAACATATTTGATGTCGTTTTCGAACTGTGATGGTCTTACACCGGAGTTCTTTTAACCTTTGTTTTTTAGATAGAAACCGAGGCAAAACAAGGTGTTTTCGGGTTTTATCCATCCGACGGTGGTTTCATCAGATATGGCTGACGAACAACAATTTCCAACTGTCTCATCAGTGGTTCTCTGCCGCTGATTACAGCTATTTCCGAGTTCCTGTTGATGGTCCGACGACTCTGTCTTTGTTGCTAGATGCTTTGTTTTTGGTTGAACATATTTGATACCATTTTCAAACTGTGATGGTCTTACGCCGGTGTTCTTTTAACCTTTGTTTTTAAGATAGAAACCGTGGCAAAATAAGGTGTTTCCGGGTTTTAACCATCCGACGGTTGTTTCATCAGATATGGCCGACGAACAACAATTTCCAACCGTCTCATCAGTGGCTCTCTGCCGCTGATTACAGCTATTTCCGAGTTCTTGTTGATGGTCCGACGACTCTGTCATTGTTGCTAGATGCTTTGTTTTTGGGTGAAAATATTTGATACCGTTTTCGAACTGTGATGGTCTTACACCGGAGTTCTTTTAACCTTTGTTTTTTAGATAGAAACTGAGGCAAAACAAGGTGTTTCCGGGTTTTAACCATTCGACGGTGGTTTCATCAGATATGGCCGACGAACAACAATTTCCATCCGTCTCATCAGTGGCTCTCTGCCGCTAATTACAGCTATTGCCGAGTTCCTGTTGATGTTCTGACGACTCTTTCATTGTTCTAGATGCTTTGTTTTTGGGTGAACATATTAGATACCGTTTTCGAACTGTAATGGTCTTACACTAGAGTTCTTTTAACCTTTGTTTTTTAGATAGAAACGAAGGAAAAACAAGTTATTGTCGGGTTTTAACCATCCGACTGTGGTTTCATCAGATTTGTCCGACGAATGACCATTTCCGACCATGTCATCTATGGCTCTCCGCCGCTGATTACAGCTATTGCCGAGTTCCTGTTGATGGTCCGACGACTTTGTTATTGTTGCTAGATGCTTTGTTTTTGGGTGAACATATTTGATGCCATTTTCGAACTGTGATTGTCTTACACCGGAGTTCTTTTAACCTTTGTTTTTTAGATAGAAACCGAGGCAAAACAAGGTGTTTTCGGGTTTTAACAATCCGATGGTGGTTCATCAGATATGGCCGACGAACAACAATTTCCAACCGTCTCATCAGTGGCTCTCTGCCGCTGATTATAGCTATTTTCGAGTTCCTGTTGATGGTCCAACGACTCTGTCATTGTTGCTAGATGCTTTGTTTTTGGGTGAACGTATTTGATACCGTTTTCGAACTGTGATGGTCTTACACCGGAGTTCTTTTAACCTTTGTTTTTTAGATAGAAACCGAGGCAAAACAAGGTGTTTCCGGGTTTTAACCATCCGACGGTGGTTTCATCAGATATGGCTACGAACAACAATTTCAACCGTCTCATCAGTGGCTCTCTGCCGCTGATTACAGCTATTGCCGAGTTCCTGTTGATGGTGTGACGACTCTTTCATTGTTGCTAGATGCTTTGTTTTAGAATGAACATATTAGATACTGTTTTCGAACCTTTACCGTATCACTTCATTTTCTTTTTTTTCATTATCAAAACTCTCTCAACTCTTTTCCTACATTCAAGTGTTCTTCAAGATCCTCATTTTCAACCAAGAACACAAGGTATAACATATGTTTTGAAGCTTGAATCTTGTTTTCTAACTTCATGATCTTGAGAAAAGGAGGTTTCAAATGTAAAAATGGGTGAAAACCCGAGTTGAAACCGATTCTCGCATGATCAAGTGATGTATACAAGTTATACAAAGGATCTTGATCCAAGTGATGAGTTAAAAGAGTTTATAACGAATTTTTACGGTTAAAATCTTGTTAAAATGAGTTTCCAAGTGAAAGATGGGTGAAAATCCGAGATGAAACCGACTCTTGTATGATCAAGAGATGTATACAAGTTATACAAGGGATCTTGGTCCAAGAAATGAGTAAAAAGAGTCGAGAACGGATTTTTACGGTTAAAACCTTTGTTTTTACATAAAAACCGACACTTTGAACGAAATGGTTTGATTGTTGGTATAGTTTGCTTGGTATAGTGTTATTGTGCTTGTAAGTGTTGTATCTAGCGGCTAGCAAAGACTAGAAACCGAGATCCTTGCGATCTAAAGCTAGAAAACACAAGATAGTTCGGTTTTCGTGTAGTTATGAAATTTGGACAGATTGTAGCACGCTTAGAGTCGGGTCACGAAATTTCACAGAGATGATCTACACATGAAAATATGAGATCTGTGAATTTTTGGTAATTTTTGGATAAAAGATGAATATTTGGTGAATTTAATGCTCGGTTTTGGCCAAAAATAGTGAAAAATATCTAAACTTGATGAAAAATTCTGGAAAATTTAAGATAAGCTTTTTATAACATATAAAAGTGACCCACAAAATTTGAGCTCAGTTGGAAAAGTCTAAGTAGGCTTTTCGGTGAAACGAGTTCTAGGGCTTTCTAGCTCGGTTTTGGGTTAAAATAGCTTGAAAAATGAGTTTTAAGTTCTGGAAAAATTCCAGGGAGTTATGAGGATGGCAAGGATCATCCCAGAAAAATTTGGGATTTTTATAAAGTCTTTTGGTATTTTTGACATATTTAGCATTTTAAAAAGGTTTAAAAATAGATAAATAAATGTAAATATAAGAAAATAAATCTGGAAAATTTTTATAAAATGTCTTACTGTCGAAATAAGTTTTGTGCAAAATTTCATGACCCGAGACTAAACGGGTAATTATTTGTGCTAAAATGAACATAAAAACAAATATTTAAAGCTTAAAACGTGTAAACCGGCAAAACTCGCATAAGCGAGCTGACTGGCAAATAAAAACCTAAAAATGGACTATTTTCATAAATCTAAGTAAATTAAGTAAAAATAAATCATCCGAAAATAATTCGGATGATTTGGGTAATTTTACCCGATTTTACTGTTTCCGGCACCTAAATGACGGAAACGGGCCCCGCGGCCAAACGGGGTGTCAAACCGAGCTCTAATTTCATCACTTTAACTAAAATAACAGTCAAACACCATTTTTGGGTTAAGTGTGAATAAACTCATTTTTGAAACTAAAAACGGATGACCGTGCTAGGCACGCAAATCAAGGAAAACATAAAAATGATAATTTTGACCTTCCGACTCTAAGTAATGGCACAATCTGAGTCCTTAGGAGTATCACGAGGTTAACATTGTCCCCGGATCGAGTACAGTACTGGGTTAACAATGTCCCCAGACGTACCGATTGACATAGATTTAATTTACGGGAATTATATAGTAACGACTAGATATTATATTACAGATCCAGGCACGTAGCTGTTCATTGTATTACCCACCGACTCACAAAAAGGTGAGTTTTCACGAGCCCCTTTTAATGAACTGTTTTAAATATTTTCCCGGGGCGGAAAGCATGATTGTGTTAAATTATCTAAGTACATACCGATCGTATGGAAACACTTGTATATTTTTATATATATATATATGGTATGATGCATAGAATAGATAATTTGTTTATCGGGTGGAATTGTTCTGGGGTAACTTAGTTCCCAGAGGGTTATTGGATATATTTCTGGGTTAACAGTGTTCCCAGAGGGTATTGGATATGTTTCTGGGTTAACAGTGTCCCCAGAGGTTACTGGATATGGTTCTGGGTTAGCAGTGTCCCCAGAGGTTATTGGATATGGTTCTGGGTTAACAGTGTCCCCAGAGGGTATTTGATATGCGCTGGGTTAACAGTGTCCCCAGGGGTTATTTGATATGTACTGGGTTAACAGTGTCCCCAGGGGTTATTGGATATGTTCTGGGTTAACAGTGTCCCCAGGGGTCATTTAATGTGTTTTTGGGTTAATAGAGTTTTCATTAACGGGCTTAGCATAATTTCATCATTAACATATGATTTTTATACTGATCTATGGTTTATTTAAATTAGTGAAACTCACCAACTATTCGTAGTTGACCCGTTTTCTTTACATGCTTTCTAGGTATGCCCAGGTTGGAATGATTGATATGTGCTCAACTATCTGTGCTACCTGTTGGAAGCTTGCTGCTCTGTATTTTGTAATGAATATATATTAATGTCTTATTGGTAATATATGTGTGTAACACCTAGACAGTAACGCAACTCGCAACAATGTAATATGTTATAAATTAATGTAGTGGTATTTTCTTTATAAGCAATGCTGTTGATATCAGATGTGTCTGTTGCATCCCGTGTACGTTTCCGCTGTGGTTACGGGGTGTTACATTACACTAGAGTTCTTTTAACCTATGTTTTTTAGATAGAAATGACGAAAAAACAAGGTGTTGCCGGGTTTTAACCATCCGACTGTGGTTTCATCAGATTTGGCCGACGAATGACCATTTCCGACCGTCTCATCTGTTGCTCCCTGCCGCTGATTATAGCTATTGCCGAGTTCCTGTCGATGGTTCGACGACACTATTATTGTTTCATGCTGCTTTGCTTTTGGGTGAACATAATTGATTCCGTTTTCGAACTGTGATGGTGTTACACCGGAGTTCTTTTAAACTTTGTTTTTTTAGATAGAAACAGAGTCAAAACAAGGTGTTTCCGGGTTTTAACCATCCGATGGTGGTTTCATCTGATTTGGCCGACGAACAACTATTTCAGACCTTCTCATCTGTGGCTCTCTGCCGCTGCTTACAACTATTGCCGAGTTCCTGTTGATGGTCCGACGACTTTGTTATTGTTGCAAGATGCTTTGTTTTTGGGTGTACATATTTGATACCATTTTCCAACTGTGATGGTCTTATACCGGGGTTCTTTTAATTTTTGTTTTTTTAGATAGAGACCGATGCAAAACAATGTGTTGCCGGGTTTTAACCATCCGACGGTGTTTTCATCAAATTTGGCCGACGAACAACCATTTCCAACCGTCTCATCTGTTGCTCCCTGCCGCTGATTACAGCTATTGCCGAGTTCCTGTCGATGGTTCGACGACACTGTCATTGTTTCTAGATACTTTTATTTTGGGTGAACATAATTGATTCCGTTTTCGAACTGTGATGGTGTTACACCGGAGTTCTTTTAACCTTTGTTTTTTACATAGAAACAGAGTCAAAACAAGGTGTTTCCGGGTTTTAACCGTTCGACGGTGGTTTTTTAGAAAAAAACCGAGGCAAAACAAGGTGTTGCGGTTTTTATCCATCCGACGGTGGTTTCATCTGATTTAGCCGACGAACAACCATTTCTGACCGTCTGATATGTGGCTCTCTGCCTCTGATTATAGCTATTTCCGAGTTCATGTCGATGGTCCGACAACTCTGTTATTGTTGCTAGATGCTTTGATTTTGGGTGAATATATTTGATACTGTTTTCGAACTGTGATGATGTTACACCGGAGTTCTTTTAACCTTTGTTTTTTTAGATAGAAACTGTGGCAAAACAAGGTGTTGCCGGGTTTTAACCATCCGATGGTGGTTTCATCTGATTTGGCCGACAAACAACCATTTCCGATCTTGTCATCTGTGGTTCTCTGCCGCTGATTATAGCTATTGCCGAGTTCCTGTTGATGGTCCGACGACTCTGTCAATGTTGCGAGATGCTTTGCTTTTGGGTGAACATACTTGATACCGTTTTTGAAATGTGATGGTCTTACACTGGAGTTCTTTTAATCTTTGTTTTTTTAGATAGAAACCTAGGCAAAACAAAGTGTTGCCGGGTTTTAACCATCCGATGGTGGTTACCATTTCCAACCGTCTCATCTGTGGCTATCTGCCGCTGATTACAGCAATTGCCGAGTTCCTGTCGATGGTCCGACGACTCTATCGTTGTTGCTAGATGCTTTGATTTTGGGTGAACATATTTGATACCGTTTTCGAACTGTGATGGTCTTACACCGGAGTTCTTTTAACTTTGTTTTTTTAGACAGAAACCGAGACAAAAAAAGGTGTTGCTGTGTTTTAACCATCCGATGGTGGTTTCATATGATTTTGCAGACGAACAACCATTTCCGACCGTCTCATTTGTGGCTCTCTGCCACTGATTACAGCTATTGCCGAGTTCCTATTGATGGTCCGACAACTTTGTTATTGTTTCAAGATGCTTTGTTTTTGGGTGAACATATTTGATACCATTTTCGAACTGTGATGGTTATACACCGGAGTTCTTTTATCCTTTGTTTTTTTAGATAGAGACCGACGCAAAACAAGGTATTGCCGGGTTTTAACCATCCGACGGCGGTTTCATCGGATTTGGCCGACGGACAACCATTTCCGACTATCTCATCTGTGTCTCTCTGCCGCTGATTACCGATATTGCTGAATTCCTGTCGATGGTCTGACGACTCTATCATTGTTGCTAGATGCTATGATTTTAGTTGAACATATTTGATAACGTTTTCGAACTGTGATGGGCTTACACCGGAGTTCTTTTAACCTTTGTACTTTAGATAGAAATCGAGTCAAAACAAGGTGTTGCCGGGTTTTAACCATTCGATGGTGGTTTCTTCAGATTTGGCCGACGAACAACCATTTCCAACCGTCTCATATGTGGCTCTCTGCCGCTGATTACACCTATTGCCGAATTCCTGTTGATGGTCCGACGACTTTGTTATTGTTGCAAGATGCTTTGTTTTTGGGTGAACATATTTTATACCATTTTCGAACTGTGATGGTCTTACACAAAATTTCTTTTAACCTTTGTTTTTTTAGATAGAGACCGAGGCAAAACAATGTGTTGCCGGGTTTTAACCATCCGACGGTTGTTTCATCAAATTTGTCCGACGAACAACCATTTCCAATCGTCTCATTTGTTGCTCCCTGCCGCTGATTACAGCTATTGCCGAGTTCCTGTCGATGGCCCGACGACTCTGTCATTGATGCGAGATGCTTTGCTTTTGGGTGAACATATTTGATACCGTTTTTGAACTGTGATGGTCTTACACTGGAGTTCTTTTAATCTTTGTTTTTTTAGATAGAGACTGAGGCAAAACAATATGTTGCCGGTTTTTAACCATCCGACGATGGTTTCATCAAATTTGGCCGACGAACAACCATTTCCAACCGTCTCATCTGTTGCTCCCTGCCGCTAATTACAGCTATTGCCGAGTTCCTGTCGATGGTTCGACGACACTGTCATTGTTGCTAGATGCTTTGATTTTAGGTGAATATATTTGATACTGTTTTCGAACTGTGATGATGTTACACCGGAGTTCTTTTAACCTTTTTTTATAGATAGAAACCGAGGCAAAACAAGTTGTTGCCGGGTTTTAACCATCCGATGGTGGTTTCATCTGATTTGGCCGACAAACAACCATTTCCGACCTTGTAATCTGTGGCTCTCTGCCGCTGATTAAAGCTATTGCCGAGTTCCTGTTGATGGTCCGACGACTCTGTCATTGTTGCGAGATGCTTTGCTTTTGGGTGAACATATTTGATACCATTTTCGAACTGTGATGGTCTTATACCGGAGTTCTTTTAACCTTTGTTTTTTAGATAGAGACCGAGGCAAAACAATGTGTTGCCGTGTTTTAACCATCCGACGGTGGTTTCATAAAATTTGGCTGACGAACAACCATTTCCAACCGTCTTATCTGTTGCTCTCTGCCGCTGATTACAGCTATTGCCGAATTCCGGTCGATGCTCTGACGACTCTGTCCTTGTTGCTAGATGCTTTGATTTTGGGTGAACATATTTGATACCGTTTTCGAACTGTAATGGTCTTACACCGGAGTTTTTTTAACGTTTATTTTTTAGATAGAAACCGAGTCAAAACAAGGTGTTGCCGGGTTTTAACCATCCGACGGTGGTTTCATCAGATTTGGACGACGAATAACCATTTCCAACCGTCTCATCTATGGCTCTCTGCCGCTGATTACAGCTATTGCCTAGTTCTTGTCGATTATTCTACGACACTGTCATTGTTGCAACATGCTTTGATTTTGGGTGAACATATTTGATTCCGTTTTCGAACTGTGATGGTGTTACACCGGAGTTCTTTTCACCATTGTTTTTTTAGATAGAAACCGAGGCAAAACAAGGTGTTGCGGTTTTTAACCATCCGACGGTGGTTTCATCTGATTTAGCCGACGAACAACCATTTCTGACCGTCTGATCTGTGGCTCTCTACCTCTGATTATAGCTATTTCCGAGTTCATGTCGATGGTCCGACAACTCTGTTATTGTTGCAAGATGCTTTGATTTTGGGTGAATATATTCGATACTGTTTTCGAACTGTGATGGTCTTACACCGGAGTTCTGTTAACCTTTGTTTTTTAGATAGAAACCGACGCAAAACAACGTATTGCCGGGTTTTAACCATCCGATGGTGGTTACCATTTCCAACTATCTCATTTGTGGCTCTCTGCCGCTGAATACAGCTATTGCCGAGTTCCTGTCGATGGTCCGAAGACTCTATCATTGTTGCTAGATGCTTTGATTTTGGGTGAACATATTTAATAACGTTTTCAAACTGTGATGGTTGTAGGTTCCTTGCCAGATCTACACGAGATTTCGCGTTCTACGTAGGTGCGGAATCCCTACGTAAGACGTTACGAGAATAGAAAACAATACGAGCTAACACACGATACGATAACCAAACACGTTGTATTCCAACCGTAAACACGTGATACTATGATCACTGAATACAAAACTCTCTAACTCGAATACACGAATAAACAAACTCTTAATCTATATCGAATAAGCCGTAACAAACAGCTTATATAGACACGACAACTTCGCCTGGCATGTTCAGGCGAAGTTGTCCCTAACTTCGCTTGTCTAACAAGTTCGCCCAAATAAGCGAACTTGTTAGTAACTTTGCTTACATACAAAACTCAAATCTAACTAACACGATTACAGACACTCGACACTGAACTACTGACATCATGCACCAACAGACTCCCCCTTGGCAGTAGCTTCATCTCTTTAGCTTCAAACACGTGTCTTGTAATCTTCAATCTTCAATCTTCAATCTTCAAGCATGCACTCCTTCTCGAACACAAACCGAGACAACTCTTTGATATTTCCTCGCTTCGTCTTTCCAAGCAGGAATATAAAATATCTTCTTGTCATTCAACACCTGCAAATCAGCTTGCGATAAGTTTACCAAGTGCATCGGATCGTACACTCTAAGCAGCTCTTGTTCATCTACGTCTTCCATCACTGCCTCAGCTGTCTCACAATCTACAAACCACCACTTCAGGTCTTTAAGCACATCCTTGGGCATTAGCTTCATCGGTACTTCTTTCAAACACCGGATCGGTTTATACTTCATAATCATCCAAGGCTTTCCATCAGCTCTCAAACCTCTATCCTTGTCTTCAACAAGTTTTCCCTTTTGTGGCTTCAACAGCTCAAATTTCTTCTCTTTTATACTCTCTTTCCACACAATTTTCCCAATGACTCTAGCCATATTATCGTCACTTATGTTTATCAATCCCAATCTGGCTAAGTCTTTCACTTCACATTCTGGCAGTGTATTCAACGATCTTAACATCCTTCTAAAGTACTGAACACCGTCATACCTTTTAATCACAAAGAGCCTCAACTGCTCATCATATATCTAGCATATATTCCATTTCTTCGCTTCAGCATAACCTTTAATGTTGTAACTCTTCTTAAACATTGTAGGGACCGCCGGTTTCTTCGTTTTGACGAACCACTGAGCATAGCCTTCCTTCCATCTAGGCTACTCTTCCCATTCAGACTCATCATTCCCAATCTGTTGACTCATATCTACGTTCTCGACTTGTGGTATCTCATGCTCCACATTCTCCTCTACTATCTCTCCCTCTTCTATCTCTGTATCAATCACAATATCTTCACCAATCTTCTCTATCACATCACTCGGTAGTACATCATCATCATCAACCAAAACATCATCCATCTCCTCTACATCAACCACCACCACATCATCACCACCAGCTGCAGTTGTCGACTCCCCCTGAGTTGTGGAAGTTCCAAGAGCTTGATCAGTTCTTGGCAACTCACCACCTGCATCTTTCGATGCATTGGGATCATCGTCTCTATCATTTCGTCTCTTGGTCCTCAACTCGTCGCCTTTACAGCTCGTCTCCCCCTGAGATGCCAAGAACTCCTTGAAAGCATCTATGATTTTTCCATGTTGTACCAGCAGGGACGATTGCATCTGATTTTCTGTAACTAGGCGCTGAATAGCCTGGGTCTGGATAAGATTAATCCTTGACTGCTCTGCCACGACCCATTCCAGTGCTGCTATTCGTTCTGAGTCTGATAGGGTTGCATCGAAATCGAACCTCATATGCGATAAATCTTGAGTGTACTGAGGAGGGATTTCCGATGTCACCGGGACCTCAGAACTAGAGATAGACGTAACCGCAGGTGGTATCGTCACCGATAGCCCTGCAGTGGCCACAACAGTCGACTCTATAAATTGTGCCACGGCCTACGATGGAGTAACGGTCGGAGGCGGCAATGAAACGATCTCAGGAGTCGAAAGTTGGAAAGTAGTGGGTGGGAGGCCAAAAGAAGACGAGGTAGCCACCACGGGAACACCCGTAGCGCTTGGCCTTGTAACCTATAGTGATGAGGGAACCATTGTCATACCGGATAGTGCTGGTGGAGTGAAACGTACCACCCTAGAGTTCTCACCGGCTCCTGATCCTGCACCTATCCGTTCTCTTCTTGACCTCCGGATCAACTGTTGTACCTCTTCCTCAGAATCAGACTCGCTGTCATCAACGGTTCTCTTTATCTTCCCATGTAGTCTTTCTCGAGTTACCATAATCCTTCTAGCCTCTGCCACTTCATCATCAGAATCTGAGCCAGCCACCGTTGTAGCTGCCCTAGTAACATTCACAGTCGAAGCACGTTCAACCGGGACCTGTACGATTTCCTCTGGATCCACCCGATCCATATCAAAGAAGCCTTGACCACCAAATTCTGCATCAAGGTCCACGTTCTCCTCCGGTGACATATCAGGAGCAGCAGGTATAGCTTGAGGTGCTCCTGCCTGTTGTGGTGCCGGGTCCCTAAACTCGTCCCCTCGAGCAGGCACATACCCCGGGTTGATCAAGTACCCAAAGAGTGGAGTATGTCGAGGACGGAGCTCAGGTTTGCTCCTCGCACTGGAGGATCTACATTGGGCGAAGATCCGTTTGTTCACACTCTCAACGTATCGGATCGGACGGCGCTGAGGAAGCGTTGGAGCAACATGATTCAAGATCATTTGTATGAATCTTGGATACATGATGAATCGCTCACGCGCCATCGCTCTTCTTTGACGATCAATCTCATAAAAGACCATCTGACTAAAGCTGAATCGCTTGTTGTAAGTCAGAGCAGTCATCGCTGACTGCATGGTCGCGCCCATGCCATCAGTGCCCGCCTTTCTCCCTGACATGCAAACGATCATAATATGCATGAGAAAGCGCCACTGGTCAAGTAAAAAGCCTTTCCTCCTCTGCGTATCCCCCAAGGGACCAGAGTATCCCATTCTCAAAAACGTTCCATCACGGAAAGGAGCTACAAACTCTGTTGGGTCATCCCTTGTCTCATTCCCAAGTCGTAAAGCCGCCCGGATTTGTTCAGAAGAGAACTGAACAATCTGATTGTTGACTGTTGCTCGCATCACCGGGGGCTCGACTCTACAGTCGTATTCCACTGTCTGCCAGAAATCCTCAATATTGGGCAAGGATATTGGCAGAGTTGTTGTAATCGCGTGGAATATCCTCGAGCATTAAAGAAATGTGATGTTTTCGCGGAAATCATCAACTCCGCTCGCCTCCGGGTCTAATGTTATGTACATGTTGTGACCCGGGAAGAACTGTCTCTGGTGATCACCTCCGTCATCACCGCCTGCACCACCTGCTCCAGCAACAGCAGCCATATCTGCAACAAACAGGTTAAGTTAGATAAACATCAAAGCGAATCACAAGTTCGCCTGTTACCATGAGCGAAGTTGTGATCAATTCTGTATAGACGAAGTTAAAGGTGGGGCGAAGTTGGGAAACAACTTCGCTTCAACTTGAACTTCGTCTGATAATAGTTAAGTAAAATGGTCCAGGCGAAGTTACTGATAACTTCGCCTAATCACAACATCGCCTCATAAACTGTTTCAAAATCAATAATCAGGCGAAGTTAAACCTCAGGCGAAGTTACGGATAACTTCGCCTAAACTGTAACTTCGCCGAATTTGAATCGGCAACAGTTAGGGATTTTGAACGACGTGTAGATGATGATTTCGGAGATCGAGGACTCCGAAATACATGATTTTATGAAGTTTTCGACGTTCAAGTAGTTTACTATCACGTAAAAACAAGTTTGAAATCGGGTGTTTAAGGTTTCAAAAGACGAGGTCGAGAATCGAGTTGAAACGACCGATGATTAACCTCAATAGACAATGATAATATGATAATCGAACCCTACACACCTTTAATTTGATTTGAATCGAAGTAAGGTTAAAACACAGAAGATCGATAACTTCGCTTAGGTTGACAGAGAGTAAGTTCGCTGGTATTTTGGAAAATAATAAATCGTTTGACCTTAAAACTTCTTTATATAGGGTCAAAGTTAGTACAGGCGAAGTTATCGATAACTTCGCCTATTCCAGGCGAAGTTATCAACAAGTTCGCGTGTATTTACAAAACAAACCCCTACACTTTTAACAATTTTCAATAAAGTTTTAAAAACATCCTTTAAAGCGTTAAATATTACGATCAAGACCAAGTAACCAGGTATAAAATCAAACAATTACAAGAGTAACAAAAATTTGAAAAATTAAAGTACACGGGATCAAATTTCAGTCTCGACAGGGACTACCATGTTTTAGAAAAGATCCGAACAGGAATCATACTAATTTCGTGACTGTCACACAGATCCGTGTTCAGCTGTATTATGACATAAAGAAACAGGTTGTAAGCAGGTAATCTACTTAAAATGGTTTTCATCGTTTATGTGATATGAGTTAGGTTCAATTAAGCTCAAAACTTAAGTGGGCAACAACTCAGAGATTATGATGCCTCCTATCTATTCTCAAGGCGTATTTGGCTTTTCCCAAGTCACCCCGAATTGACCTCGACCCGTAGTGTCTGATTAAGTAGTAATTACTCTTTGATCTTAGACTCTGCTTCCTGTTCAGCTTCTTGCGTCTTGATTGACAATCATTAACATTATGAACTCTAGAAGTGTTTTTTTTTTTTTTAACCTGTATATACACAACTTCAAGTAGAAAATAACTGCAAGTCCCGAATCTGGATCACTGCAGTGTCTTGACACTCTATCTTCACGGGAATCAGAACACTCACGGGCTCGTGTATGACTGGGTAATCGCTTTTCTGCCTATCATTCGAAAAGATATGTATGAAGACATGCACAACTCTTAAGGAGTTTCCACATAAAATCGAGTAGATTTAGTTAGTATCACTTCTACTTTTACGCACCATAAAAAGCTACCATGACATACAATGACTGTTCTAAAGTCTTTTAGGCCTTATAACTTCACTAGTTAAGCATACAGAATCAGTATATCTATCACTTTCCAAGGTTAGATCAATTTTCTGTTAATCATAGTAAAGTAACTTCTTACGAAGTAGTAGACTTGAAAAATAATTTCATTTCCCGAAAAGAAAAAATTTTTAACATCAATCGCCCCGACCAACTCAAAGTCTTCAGGGAAACGGCTATCCCAAAGATCCAATGGATCAGCTGGACCGACCACATACTAGTATGTGTCCTTCTAACTAAGTATGATCGACTAATTTTCAGCGAAAGAATAAAAACACATCATAAACCGCCCCGGTCACTTTCAGTCATCTGGTTAATGGCTATCCTCATATTCTACAAGTAGAAATGTGGACCAAACATATCCGAAGACATGTCCTTCAAACTGAGGCAACCGACATAATTCTAAGCGATAGTGACGTTTTTTTTTTTTTTTTATATATAACACAAACACAAAGCATGGTTACTCGGGATTGATCATCCCATTCAGCTCAACAAGGTTTTGAAATCTAGTTTTGTCAAACGCTTTCGTGAATAAGTCAGCGAAATTATCTAACGTGTCAACCTTTTCGAGCTCAATCAGTTTCTTCTCAGCACAATCCCGTATAAAATGATGACGTATGTCAATATGTTTAGTTTTACTATGCTTCACGGGATTGTTAGTTACTGAGATAGCAGCAGTGTTATCAATGCAAATAGGAGTAAGTGAGAAATTCAGACCATAATCACGCAACTGTTGTTGAATCCAAAGAACCTGGGAGCAGCAGTTGGATGCTGCCATGTATTCTGCTTCACAAGTTGAAATTGCGACTGAGGTCTGCTTCTTGCATTGCCACGACACTAGTCTGCCACCAAGAAACTGACATCCACCAGTTGTAGACTTCCGACTCTGATTGCACCCTCCATAATCAGAATTTGTGTAACCGACTAGCTCCAGGTCTCCTCCTCTCGAGTACCACAACCCCAGCTTCGGCTTGCCTTGAGATACCGCAGTATCCTCTTCGCACCCTTCAAATGAGATTCTTTTGGGTTTGCCTGAAAGCGTGCACAAAGACAAACAGCAAACATTATATCAGGCCTAGAAGCAGTTAAGTACATTAAAGAACCTATAATAGCCCGATATTGGGTTGGGTCCACGTCTGCATCGTTATCTGAATCAGCACCCAATTTGTGATTGACGCAGACCGGAGTGTCATATGGAGTGCTGTCCTCCATCTTGAAGCGTTTGAGAACATCATGGACATACTTCGTCTGATGAATGAACATCCCGTCTTTCTTCTGATCAACCTGCAATCCTAAAAAGAAAGTTAGTTCACCCATAGCACTCATTTCAAATCTCTTCTTCATGACGGCCTCAAACTCCTGACACATGGCGACCTTTGATGCAGCAAAGATAATGTCGTCCACGTAGACTTGCACCAGCAGAAAGTCGCTACCCTTTCTCTTGAAGAACAATGTGCTATCAATTTTACCTCTTTCAAACTCATTCTCAAGCAAGTAATCTGATAAGGTTGAATACCAGGCACGAGGTGCCTGATGTAGTCCATACAGCGCTTTACTTAGCTTGTACACGTGATCGGGAAAGTCAGGGTCAGGAAAACCCGGAGGTTGCTCAACATACACAACCTCGTCGACTTTACCGTTTAGGAACGCACTCTTCACATCCAACTGAAAAACCTTCATCTCCTTATGAGCAGCAAATGCCAAAAACAGCCGAATGGCTTCCAATCTTGCCACAGGAGCAAACACTTCATTGTAATCAATCCCCTCTTGTTGATTAAAGCCTTTAACAACCAGCCTCGCCTTTTTCCTGATAACAATCCCTTTCTCATCTCTCTTACATTTGAAGACCCATTTCGTGCCAATCGCATGCACATTTCTTGGTTTTGCGACCAAGTTCCATACTTCCATTTTCTTAAACTGAGCTAACTCTTCTTGCATGGCTTCGACCCACGAGCTGTCCTTAAGAGCCATTTGATAGTTCTTTGGTTCAATCTGGCTGATAAAGCAGGTGTACAAGCACTCGTTGATTATGCCTGATTCTTTAATGCTTGTGTTAACACAGGTGTGCTCATTCAAGCTTTGTCTTGTTTGTACACCGCCGGACAGATCACCTATCACGTTCTCCAAAGGATGATCTTTGTGAATTCTCGTAGTCGGAACCGAGCTGACATTCAGATTATCTTCCAAGTTCGAAGATAGCTCATCAATGGGTGATTGATGTTGAGAGTCAAACGGATTGATGAATTCCTCTTTAGTAGAGGCAGCAGGGGTATTGATAGCATTTGACGAGGAAGGCTGACATTCATCATACTGTGGTCGTTGCACCAAAGTGTCTTCCTCATCGCATATCATCTTCGTAGCAATTCTTTCCTCAACTTCTGCAAAATCCAGATAAGGTATGTTAAAAGATTTAAAAAGTCTATCATAGTCGAAAACCCCAGCGGGTCCCGAGCTTGGTTTTGGTGATTTGTAACTTGTGATATCAGTGTTACACACCACCTCAACCTTGCTGTTCGATGTATTAAAGACCCGTCTGTTGGGAGTCCCAACGACGTATCCGACTAAGATTCCTTCGTCGGCTACTTCACCAAATTTAGAATTAGTCTTTAATATTGAACATGGGGACCCGAATGGTTCAAGACCACTCAGGTTTGGCTTTCTCCCATGCATAAGTTCATAACAGGTTTTATTTAATCTTTTAACAGTTAACACTCTATTAAGGATATAACAGGCTGTAGCAATAGCTTCAGCCCAGAACACCACGGGAAGTTTCGAATCAGCCAGCATGGTTCTGGCTCCTTCAATTAAGGTTCTGTTCTTCCTCTCAGCCACTCCATTTTGCTGCGGTGTATACGGTGCGCTGTATTGGTGTTCTATCCCCTTTTGTAAGCAGAAGATCTCCATCTCATAGTTCTTGAACTCAGTTCCATTGTCACTCCTGATGAATTTAACCCGTTTCCCCATGATATTCTCAACCTTGGTAATCAAATTCTTTACCATCTGCACTGTTTCATCCTTTGACTTCAGGAAATATACCCAGAAATATCGAGAGAAATCATCAGTGATCACCAAGCAATACGATGTTCCTCCTAGACTTCTTACATTCACGGGACCAAAGAGATCCATGTGAAGTAATTCTAGGGTACTGACAATTGAATTGACCTTCTTGGTGTGATGGGATTTCTTGTGTTGCTTTCCCTTTTTGCATGATAAACATTTGTCTTCAAAGTTGAAATTCTTCAAGGGAACACCCAGCACAAGCCCATTTTTGACAAGGTAGTTCATTTTCCGAAGATGAATGTGCCCCATTCTCCTATGCCACAACTCGGACTCCGATTCAGTTGCTTTTGACAGAAAACACGATTCTTCTGTGGCCATCTCAGTCGATCTCATATCCATGATATACGTATTCTTCACTCTTGGAGCCTTCATAACAATCCAATCCTCTGGTATCTTAAAACCAGGATACAACACAATCGCTTCATTCTTTGTAAAATGTACGGTGTAGTCTTTGTCACAAATCTGCGAAACACTCAGCAGATTGTGCTTCAGTTCTTCAACAAAATTTACTTTCTCCAAAGTCATCTTTCCATTCGACACTGTCCCTATTCCTGTAATCCTTCCACCGCTCTCTCCTGCGAAACTCACTCTTCCTCCTTGAACAGGTTTCAAGTCGTGTAACAAATTCTTGTTACCCGTCATGTGCCGGGAACAGCCGCTATCCACAACCCATTGATTGTTGGCAGCCCTGTTCAACTGTTCCTGCACGATTAAAGCAGATAATTAAAATCTGGGGACCCAAGACCGATTGGCCTTGGGTCGATACATTCCGTACCTTGGCTGTCCAAAGTTAGTATCATAATAATTTCTGTGAGGTCCTAACATGATACCTTCTTGTGGATTGACTATGAGGCCATCCAAACCTTTGTGAATTAAAAGAATTATTACTTAAGGTTTGGTTGTTAGCAGTGTAAAACTGAGATCTATTTTTTTGAAAACCTGAATTAGTCCATTTTCTGAAATTTGATGGGTTTTCATTTTTACCATTATATTGATTACCGTTAGTTCATTTCTCAGATTTTGAAGTCCTCACACCTCTGAATTTCTGCTTCAGAGGGCAATCAGCAACAAGGTGTCCTATTTGATTACATCTAAAACAACTTCTGTGTTCAATTTTCTTATCAATAGTTGTCTTTGATGTTGAGGCTGTATTACTGCCCGTTTGTCTCACATATGGTGGGACATACAGGTTTAGTGGAGACTTCTTTTCAGGTGTTTTATTTTTCTCTCCACTTTTCGGTAACACTTCCTCTTGTTTTGTCTCATACGACTCAGAGGACTTGTCTGAGTTAGATGAGACAGGACTCGGAGCAGAAATCTTAATACTTGCAACAGGCTTACTAACTTCTGGTTCTTTAGTAGTGACTTGAACTGGAACTGTCTGACCATAGTCAACATCAATAGATTTCTGATTACTAGGGTCGTAAGTGTAATTATGATTAAAAGGTGGTGGAACTTCATGATATCATCAAGTGATTCATTCTTCAGATACTTGAAGACCGAGAATTGGGTTTTTAGAAGTTTAATTTTCGATGCACGGATTCCCACATTGCCCTCAAACCGGTTCTCAAGTGCTTCCCAAAGCTCTCTAGCAGTTTTATACTTTCGGAAGGTGTGAAGTATCTCTTGTGGAAGAGCCATTGTAATTGTTGCATGAGCTTTGCTTTCTGCCTCATACATTTTCTTCTCCTCTTCTTCCATCTCTTTGTATTTCTTGATCTGATCACGACCCTCATACTCAGCAGTAGGTGGAATGTAACCATCTTGTATGCACACCCACATCTTGGCATCTTGATACTTGACATATTGTTCAAAACGATCTTTTCACGCTACATAATCAGTTTTCTTAAGCATCTTGGTGCCTTTGTAGCCGAACCTGCTTCTACTTCCATCTTTACTAGTTCGGTAATGTTTATCGAAGACATCTTATTCTAAACTCAAAGAAATCCGAAAATAAAAAATTTATTTTCAAACAGCACTGTAGGCGAAGTTGTGGATAACTTCGCTTAAAACTTAACTTCGCGTGAATTTGTAACTTCGCTCACTTTCTTAAATTCGCCGGATTGGCGAACTTGAGAATAACTTCGCATAAGTTGAGCGAACTTGGGAGGTAGGCGAAGTTGTGGGTAACTTCGCTTGAGGTAAGCGAACTTGAAGAGGTAGGCGAAGTTCTGGATAACTTCGCTTAACCTTATATCTTCGCCGAAACCCTACTAACAGTGACGGCAACTTCGCCTGATGAACACGAACTTTCTGCAGATTAGATTTCTGGGTTTTTCGAGGTTTGTGAAGGTGTTATGGGTTGTTTATGATTGAAGGAGGTGAGTGTAGCACAAAAGCTCAGAAAACTCGTCCCGCGAATAGTCGAACGGAACGATTTCTACACCCGCGTGATAATCCCGAACCACACAAATCGAGCAAGTGCTCTGATACCAATTGTAGGTTCCCAGCCGGATCTACACGAGATATAGCGTTCTACGTAGGTGCGGAATCCCTACGTAAGACGTTACGAGTATAGAAAACAATACGAGCTAATACACGATACGATAACCAAACACACGTTGTATTCCAACCGTAAACACGTGATACTATGATCACTGAATACAAAACTCTCTAACTCGAATACACGAATAAACAAACTCTTAATCTATATCGAATAAGCCGTAACAAACAGCTTATATAGACACGACAACTTCGCCTGGCATGTTCAGGCGAAGTTGTCCCTAACTTCGCTTGTCTAACAAGTTCGCCCATATAAGCGAACTTGTTAGTAACTTCGCTTACATACAAAACTCAAATCTAACTAACACGATTACAGACACTCGACACTGAACTACTGACATCATGCACCAACAATGGTCATACACCGGAGTTCTTTTAACTTTGTTTTTTTAGATAGAAACCGAGGCAAAAAAAGGTATTGTCATGTTTTAACCATCCGATGGTGGTTTCATCTGATTTGGCTAACGAACAACCATTTCCGACCGTCTCATCTGTGGCTCTCTGCCACTGATTACAGCTATTGCCGAGTTCCTGTTGTTGGTCCGACAAGTTGCAAGATGCTTTGATTTTGTGTCAATATATTTGATACTGTTTTCGAACTGTGATGGTGTTACACCGAAGCTCTTTAACCTTTGTTTTTTTAGATAGAAACCAAGGCAAAACAAGGTGTTGCCGAGTTTTAACCATCCGACGGTGGTTTCATCTGATTTGGCCGACGAACAACCATTTCCGACCATCTCATCTGTGGCTCTCTGCCACTGATTACAGCTGTTGCCGAGTTCCTTTCGATGGTCCGACGACTCTGCCATTGTTGCTAGATGCTTTGATTTTGGGTGAACATACATGATTCCGTTTTCGAACTGTGATGGTGTTACACCAGAGTTCTTTTAACCTTTGTTTTTTTAGATAGAAACTGACGCAAAACAAGGTATTGCCGGGTTTTAACCATCCGATGGTGGTTTCATCTGATTTGGCCGACGAACAACCATTTCTGACCGTCTCATCTATGGCTTTCTGCCTCTAATTATAGTTATTTCCGAGTTTATGTCGATGGTCCGACGACTATGTCATTGTTGCTAGATGCTTTGATTTTGGGTCAATATATTTGATACTGTTTTCGAACTGTGATGGTGTTACACCAGAGTTCTTTTAACCATTGTTTTTTTAGATAGAAACCGATGCAAAATAAGGTGTTGCCGAGTTTTAACCATCCGATGGTGGTTTCATCTGATTTGGCCGACGAACAACCATTTCCGACCGTCTCATCTGTCGCTCTCTGCCACTGATTACAGCTATTGCCGAGTTCCAGTTGATGGTCCGACAACTTTGTTGTTGTTGCAAGATGCTTTGATTTTGGGTGAACATATTTGATACCGTTTTCGAACTGTGATGGTCTTACACCGGAGTTCTTTTAACCTTTGTTTTTTTAGATAGAAACCAAGTCAAAACAAGGTATTGCTTTTTTGATAGAAACTGACGCAAAACAATGTATTGCCGGGTTTTAACCATCCGATGGTGGTTACCATTTCCAACCGTCTCATTTGTGGCTCTCTGCCGCTGATTACAGCTATTGCCGAGTTCCTGAAGATGGTCCGACGACTCTATCATTGTTGCTAGATGCTTTGATTTTGGGTGAACATATTTGATACCGTTTTCGAACTGTGATGGTCTTACACCGGAGTTCTTTAAACCTTGTTTTTTTAGATAGAGACCAAGGCAAAAAAAGGTATTGCCGGGTTTTAACCATCCGATGGTGGTTTCATCTGATTTTGCCGACGAACAACCATTTCCGACCGTCTCATCTGTGGCTCTCTGCCACTGATTACAGCTATTGCCGAGTTCCTGTTGATGGTCAGACAAGTTTGTTATTGTTGCAAGATGCTTTGATTTTGTGTCAATATATTTGATCTTGTTTTCGAACTGTGATGGTGTTACACCGGAGTTCTTTTAACCTTTGTTTTTTTAGATAGAAACCGAGGCAAAACAAGGTTTTGGCGAGTTTTAACCATCCGATGGTGGTTTCATCTGATTTGACCGACGAACAACCATTTCCGACCGTCTCATCTGTGGCTTTCTGCCACTGATTACAGCTATTGCCGAGTTCCTGTCGATGGTCCGACGACTCTGCCATTGTTGCTAGATGCTATGATTATGGGTGAACATACTTGATTCCGTTTTCAAACTGTGATGGTGTTACACCGGAGTTCTTTTAACCTTTGTTTTTTTAGATAGAAACCAAGTCAAAACAAGGTGTTGCAGAGTTTTAACCATCCGATGCTAGTTTCATCTGATTTGGCCGACGAACAACCATTTCCGACCATCTCATCTGTGGCTCTCTGCCACTGATTACAGCTGTTGCCGAGTTCCTTTCGATGGTCCGACAACTCTGCCATTGTTGCTAGATGCTTTGATTTTGGGTGAACATACTTGATTCCGTTTTCGAACTGTGATGGTGTTACACCGGAGTTCTTTTAACCTTTGTTTTTTTAGATAGAAACTGACGCAAAACAAGGTATTGCCGGGTTTTAACCATCCGATGGTGGTTTCATCTGATTTGGCCGACGAACAACCATTTCTGACCGTCTCATCTATGGCTTTCTGCCTCTAATTATAGTTATTTCCGAGTTTATGTCGATGGTCCGACGACTATGTCATTGTTTCTAGATGCTTTGATTTTGGGTCAATATATTTGATACTTTTTCGAACTGTGATGGTGTTACACCGGAGTTCTTTTAACTTTTGTTTTTTTAGATAGAAACCGAGGCAAAATAAGGTGTTGTCGAGTTTTAACCATCCGATGGTGGTTTCATCTGATTTGGCCGACGAACAACCATTTCCGACCGTCTCATCTGTGGCTCTCTACCACTGATTACAGCTATTTCCGAGTTCAAGTTGATGGTCCGACAACTTTGTTATTGTTGCAAGATGCTTTGATTTTGGGTGAACATATTTGATACCGTCAAAACAAGGTGTTGCAGAGTTTTAACCATCCGATGCTGGTTTCATCTTATTTGGCCGACGAACAACCATTTCCGACCATCTCATCTGTGGCTCTCTGCCACTGATTACAGCTGTTGCCGAGTTCCTTTCGATGGTCCGACAACTCTGCCATTGTTGCTAGATGCTTTGATTTTGGGTGAACATACTTGATTCCGTTTTCTAACTGTGATGGTGTTACACCGGAGTTCTTTTAACCTTTGTTTTTTTAGATAGAAACTGACGCAAAACAAGGTATTGCCGGGTTTTAACCATCCGATGGTGGTTTCATCTGATTTGGCCGACGAACAACCATTTCTGACCGTCTCATCTATGGCTTTCTGCCTCTAATTATAGTTATTTCCGAGTTTATGTCGATGGTCCGACGACTATGTCATTGTTTCTGGATGCTTTGATTTTGGGTCAATATATTTGATACTTTTTCGAACTGTGATGGTGTTACACCGGAGTTCTTTTAACCTTTGTTTTTTTAGATAGAAACCGAGGCAAAATAAGGTGTTGTCGAGTTTTAACCATCCGATGGTGGTTTCATCTGATTTGGCCGACGAACAACCATTTCCGACCGTCTCATCTGTGGCTCTCTGCCACTGATTACAGCTATTTCCGAGTTCAAGTTGATGGTCCGACAACTTTGTTATTGTTGCAAGATGCTTTGATTTTGGGTGAACATATTTGATACCGTTTCGAACTGTGATGGTCTTACACCGGAGTTCTTTTAACCTTGTTTTTTTAGATAGAAACCGAGGAAAAAAAAAGGTGTTGCCGGGTTTTAACCATCGTATTGTGGTTTCATCTGATTTGGCCGACGAACAACCATTTCCGACCGTCTCATCTGTTGCTCTCTGCCACTGATTACAGCTATTGCCGATTTCGTGTTGATGGTCCGGCAACTTTGTTATTGTTGCAAGATGCTTTGATTTTGTGTCAATATATTTGATCTTGTTTTCGAACTGTGATGGTGTTACACCGGAGTTCTTTTAACCTTTGTTTTTTTAGATAGAAACCGAGGCAAAACAAGGTTTTGGCGAGTTTTAACCATCCGATGGTGGTTTCATCTGATTTGGCCGACGAACAACCATTTCCGACCGTCTCATCTGTGGCTTTCTGCCACTGATTACAGCTATTGCCGAGTTCCTGTCGATGGTCCGACGACTCTGCCATTGTTGCTAGATGCTATGATTATGGGTGAACATACTTGATTTCGTTTTCAAACTGTGATGGTGTTACACCGGAGTTCTTTTAACCTTTGTTTTTTTAGATAGAAACCGAGGCAAAATAAGGTGTTGTCGAGTTTTAACCATCCGATGGTGGTTTCATCTGATTTGGCCGACGAACAACCATTTCCGACCGTCTCATCTGTGGCTCTCTGCCACTGATTACAGCTATTGCCGAGTTCCTGAAGATGGTCCGACGACTCTATCATTGTTGCTAGATGCTTTGATTTTGGGTGAACATATTTGATACCGTTTTCGAACTGTGATGGTCTTACACCGGAGTTCTTTTAACCTTGTTTTTTTAGATAGAGACCAAGGCAAAAAAAGGTATTGCCGGGTTTTAACCATCCGATGGTGGTTTCATCTGATTTTGCCAACGAACAACCATTTCCGACCGTCTCATCTGTGGCTCTCTGCCACTGATTACAGCTATTGCCGAGTTCCTGTTGATGGTCAGACAACTTTGTTATTGTTGCAAGATACTTTGTTTTTGGGTGAACATATTTGATACCATTTTCGAACTGTGATGGTCATAACCGGAGTTCTTTTAACCTTTGTTTTTTTAGATTGAAACCGACGCAAAACAAGGTATTGCCGGGTTTTAACCATCCGACTGTGGTTTCATCGGATTTGGCCGACGGACAACCATTTCTGACCGTCTTATCTGTGGCTCTCTGCCACTGATTACAGCTATTGCCGAGTTCCTGTTGATGGTCCGACACCTTTGTTATTGTTGCAAGACGCTTTGATTTTGGGTGAACATATTTGATACCCTTTTCGAATTGAGATGGTCTTACACCGGAGTTCTTTTAACCTTTGTTTTTTTAGATTGAAACCGACGCAAAACAAGGTATTGTCGGGTTTTAACCATCCGATGGTGGTTACCATCTCCAACCATCTCATTTTTGGCTCTCTGCCGCTGATTACAGCTATTGCCGAGTTCCTGTCGATGGTCCGACGACTCTATCATTGTTGCTAGATGCTTTGATTTTGGATGAACATATTTGATACCGTTTTCGAACTGTGATGGTCTTACACCGGAGTTCTTTTAACTTTGTTTTTTTAGATAGAAACCGAGGCAAAAAAAGGTGTTGCCGGGTTTTAACCATCCTATTGTGGTTTCATCTGATTTGGCCGACGAACAACCATTTCCGACCGTCTCATCTGTTGCTCTCTGCCACTGATTACAGCTATTGCCGAGTTCCTGTTGATGGTCCGACAACTTTGTTATTGTTGCAAGATGCTTTGTTTTTGGGTGAACATATTTGATACCATTTTCGAACTGTGATGGTCATACACCGGAGTCCTTTTAACCTTTGTTTTTAGATAGAAATCGACGCAAAACAAGGTATTGCCGGGTTTTGACCATCCGACGGTGGTTTCATCGGATTTGGCTGACGGACAACCATTTCCGACCGTCTCATATGTGGCTCCTTGCCACTAATTACAGCTATTGCCGAGTTCCTGTTGATGGTCCGACACCTTTGTTATTGTTGCAAGATGCTTTGATTTTGGGTGAACATATTTGATACCGTTTTCGAACTGTGATGGTCTTACACCGGAGTTCTTTTAACCTTTGTTTTTATAGATAGAAACCGACGTAAAACAAGGTATTTTCGGGTTTTAACCATCCGATAGTGGTTACCATTTCCGACCGTCTCATATGTGGCTCTCTTCCACTGATTACAGTTATTGCCAAGTTCCTGTCGATGGTCAGACGACTCTATCATTGTTGCTAGATGCTTTTATTTTGGGTGAACATATCTGATACCGTTTTCGAACTGTGATGGTCTTACACCGGAGTTATTTTAACTTTGTTTTTTTTAGATAGAAACCGAGGCAAAAAAGGTGTTGCCGGGTTTTAACCATCCGATGGTGGTTTCATCTGATTTGGCCGACGAACAACCATTTCCGACCGTCTCATATGTGGCTCTCTGCCACTGATTACATCTATTGCCGAGTTCCTGTTGATGGTCCGACAACTTTGTTATTGTTGCAAGATGCTTTGATTTTGTGTCAATATATTTGATCTTGTTTTCGAACTGTGATGGTGTTACACCGGAGTTCTTTTAACCTTTGTTTTTTTAGATAGAAACCGAGGCAAAACAAGGTGTTGGCGAGTTTTAACCATCCGATGGTGGTTTCATCTGATTTGGCCGACGAACAACCATTTCCGACCGTCTCATCTATGGCTTTCTGCCACTGATTACAGCTGTTGCCGAGTTCCTGTCGATGGTCCGACGACCCTGGCATTGTTGCTAGATGCTATGATTTTGGGTGAACATACTTGATTCCGTTTTCGAACTGTGATGGTGTTACACCGGAGTTCTTTTAACCTTTGTTTTTTTAGATAGAAACCAAGGCAAAACAAGGTGTTGCCGAGTTTTAAACATCCGATGGTGGTTTCATCTGATTAGGCCGACGAACAACCATTTCCGACCATCTCATATGTGGCTCTCTGCCACTGATTACAGTTGTTGCCGAGTTCCTTTCGATGGTCCGACGACTCTGCCATTGTTGCTAGATGCTTTGATTTTGGGTGAACATACTTGATTCCGTTTTCGAACTGTGATGGTGTTAAACCGGAGTTCTTTTAACCTCTGTTTTTTTAGATAGAAACTGACACAAAACAAGGTATTGCCGGGTTTTAACCATCCGATGGTGGTTACCATTTCCAACCGTCTCATTTGTGGCTCTCTGCCGCTGATTACAGCTAATGCCGAGTTCCTGAAGATGGTCCGACGACTCTATCATTGTTGCTAGATGCTTTGATTTTGGGTGAACATATTTGATATCGTTTTCGAACTGTGATGGTCTTACACCGGAGTTCTTTTAACTTTGTTTTTTTAGATAGAGACCGAGGCAAAAAAAGGTGTTGTCGGGTTTTAACCATCCGATGGTGGTTTCATCTGATTTTGCCGACGAACAACCATTTCCGACCGTCTCATCTGTGGCTCTCTGCCACTGATTACAGCTATTGCGGAGTTCCTGTTGATGGTCCTTTGTTATTGTTGCAAGATACTTTGTTTTTGGGTGAACATATTTGATACCATTTTCGAACTATGATGGTTATAACCGGAGTTCTTTTAACCTTTGTTTTTTTTGATAGAAACCGACGCAAAACAAGGTATTGCCGGGTTTTAACCATCCGACGGTGGTTTCATCGGATTTGGCCGACGGACAACCATTTCCGATCGTCTCATCTGTGGCTCTCTGCCACTGATTACAGCTATTTCCGAGTTCCTGTTGATGGTCCGACACCTTTGTTAATGTTGCAAGATGCTTTGATTTTGGGTGAACATATTTGATACCGTTTTCGAACTGTGATGTTCTTACACCGTAGTTCTTTTAACCTTTGTTTTTTTAGATTGAAACCGACGCAAAACAAGGTATTTCCGGGTTTTAACCATCCGATGGTGGTTACCATTTCCAACCATCTCATTTGTGGCTCTCTGCCGCTGATTACAACTATTGCCGAGTTCCTGTCGATGGTCCGACGACTCTATCATTGTTGCTAGATGCTTTGATTTTGGGTGAACATATTTGATACCGTTTTCGAACTGTGATGGTCTTACACCGGAGTTCTTTTAACTCTGTTTTTTTAGATAGAAACCGAGGCAAAAAAAGGTGTTGCCGGGTTTTAACCATCCGATGGCGGTTTCATCTGATTTGGCCGACGAACAACCATTTCCGACCGTCTCATCTGTGGCTCTCTACCACTAATTAAAGCTATTGCTGAGTTCCTTTTGATGGTCCGACAACTTTGTTATTATTGCAAGATGCTTTGTTTTTGGGTGAACATATTTGATACCATTTTTGAACTGTGATGGTCATAACCGGAGTTCTTTTAACCTTTGTTTTTTAGATTGAAACCGACGCAAAACAAGGTATTGCCGGGTTTTAACCATCCGACTGTGGTTTCATCGGATTTGGCCGACGGACAACCATTTCTGACCGTCTCATCTGTGGCTCTCTGCCACTGATTACAGCTATTGCCGAGTTCCTGTTGATGGTCCGACACCTTTGTTATTGTTGCAAGACGCTTTGATTTTGGGTGAACATATTTGATACCGTTTTCGAATTGAGATGGTCTTACACCGGAGTTCTTTTAACCTTTGTTTTTTTAGATTGAAACCGACGCAAAACAAGTTATTGCCGGGTTTTAACCATCCGATGGTGGTTACCATCTCCAACCATCTCATTTTTGGCTCTCTGCCGCTGATTACAGCTATTGCCGAGTTCCTGTCGATGGTCCGACGAATCTATCATTGTTGCTAGATGCTTTTATTTTGGGTGAACATATTTGATACCGTTTTCGAACTGTGATGGTCTTACACCGGAGTTCTTTTAACTTTGTTTTTTTAGATAGAAACAGAGGCAAAAAAGGTGTTGCCGGGTTTTAACCATCCGATGATGGTTTCATCTGATTTGGCCGTAGGACAACCATTTCCAACCGTCTCATATGTGGCTCTCTGCCAATGTTTACAGCTATTGCCGAGTTCGTGTTGATGGTCCGACAACTTTGTTATTGTTGCAAGATGCTTTGATTTTGTGTCAATATATTTGATCTTGTTTTCGAACTGTGATGGTGTTACACCGGAGTTCTTTTAACCTTTGTTTTTTAGATAGAAACCGAGGCAAAACAAGGTGTTGGCGAGTTTTAACCATCCGATGGTGGTTTCATCTGATTTGGCCGACGAACAACCATTTCCGACCGTCTCATCTGTGGCTTTCTGCCACTGATTACAGCTATTGCCGAGTTCCTGTCGATGGTCCGACGACTCTGCCATTGTTGCTAGATGCTATGATTATGGGTGAACATACTTGATTCCGTTTTCGAACTGTGATGGTGTTACACCG
Source organism: Bidens hawaiensis (assembly GCF_021521415.1). Classification (NCBI taxonomy): domain Eukaryota; kingdom Viridiplantae; phylum Streptophyta; class Magnoliopsida; order Asterales; family Asteraceae; genus Bidens; species Bidens hawaiensis. The sequence continues at coordinate 34,701 of NW_027500624.1, forward strand.
GAGTTCTTTTAACCTTTGTTTTTTTAGATAGAAACCAAGTCAAAACAAGGTGTTGCAGAGTTTTAACCATCCGATGCTGGTTTCATCTTATTTGGCCGACGAACAACCATTTCCGACCATCTCATCTGTGGCTCTCTGCCACTGATTACAGCTGTTGCCGAGTTCCTTTCGATGGTCCGACGACTCTACCATTGTTGCTAGATGCTTTGATTTTGGATGAACATACTTGATTCCGTTTTCGAACTGTGATGGTTTTACACCGGAGTTCTTTTAACCTTTGTTTTTTTAGATAGAAACTGACGCAAAACAAGGTATTGCCGGGTTTTAACCATCCGATGGTGGTTTCATCTGATTTGGCCGACGAACAACCATATCTGACCGTCTCATCTATGGCTTTCTGCATCTAATTATAGTTATTTCCGAGTTTATGTCGATGGTCCGACGACTATGTCATTGTTGCTAGATGCTTTGATTGTGGGTCAATATATTTGATACTGTTTTCGAACTGTGATGGTGTTACACCGGAGTTCTTTTACCTTTGTTTTTTTAGATAGAAACCGAAGCAAAATAAGGTGTTGTCGAGTTTTAACCATCCGATGGTAGTTTCATCTGATTTGGCCGACGAACAACCATTTCCGACCGTCTCATCTGTGGCTCTCTGCCACTGATTACAGCTATTGCCGAGTTCCTGTTGATGGTCCGACAACTTTGTTATTGTTGCAAGTTGCTTTGTTTTTGGGTGAACATATTTGATACCATTTTCGAACTGTGATGGTGATACACCGGAGTTCTTTAACCTTTGTTTTTTTAGTTAGAAATCGACGCAAAACAAGGTATTGCCGGGTTTTAACCATCCGACGGTGGTTTCATCGGATTTGACTGACGGACAACCATTTCCGACCGTCTCATATGTGGCTCTTTGCCACTGATTAAAGCTATTGCCGAGTTCCTGTTGATGGTCCGACACCTTTGTTATTGTTGCAAGATGCTTTGATTTTGGGTGAACATATTTGATACCGTTTTCGAACTTTGATGGTCTTACACTGGAGTTCTTTTAACCTTTGTTTTTTTATATAGAAACCGACGCAAAACAAGGTATTTCCGGGTTTTAACCATCCGATGGTGGTTACCTTTTCCGACCGTCTCATATGTGGCTCTTTGCCACTGATTACAGTTATTGCCAAGTTCCTGTCGATGGTCCGACGACTCTATCATTGTTGCTTGATGCTTTTATTTTGGGTGAACATATTTGATACCGTTTTCGAACTGTGATGGTCTTACACCGGAGTTCTTTTAACTTTGTTTTTTTAGATAGAAACCGAGGCAAAAAAGGTGTTGCCGGTTTTTAACCATCCGATGATGGTTTCATCTGATTTGGCCGACGGACAACCATTTCCGACCGTCTCATATGTCGCTCTCTGCCAATGTTTACAGCTATTGCCGAGTTCGTGTTGATGGTCCGACAACTTTGTTATTGTTGCAAGATGGATTTTGTGTCAATATATTTGATCTTGTTTTCGAACTGTGATGGTGTTACACCGGAGTTCTTTAAACCTTTGTTTTTTTAGATAGAAACCGAGGCAAAACAAGGTGTTGGCGAGTTTTAACCATCCGATGGTGGTTTCATCTGATTTGGCCGACGAACAACCATTTCCGACCGTCTCATCTGTGGCTTTCTGCCACTGATTACAGCTATTGCCGAGTTCCTATCGATGGTCCGACGACTCTGCCATTGTTGCTAGATGCTATGATTATGGGTGAACATACTTGATTCCGTTTTCGAACTGTGATGGTGTTACACCGGAGTTCTTTTAACCTTTGTTTTTTTAGATAGAAACCAAGTCAAAACAAGGTGTTGCAGAGTTTTAACCATCCGATGCTGGTTTCATCTTATTTGGCCGACGAACAACCATTTCTGACCGTCTCATCTATGGATTTCTGCCTCTAATTATAGTTATTTCCGAGTTTATGTCGATGGTCCGACGACTATGTCATTGTTGCTAGATGCTTTGATTGTGGGTCAATATATTTGATACTGTTTTCGAACTGTGATGGTGTTACACCGGAGTTCTTTTAACCTTTGTTTTTTTAGATAGAAACCGAAGCAAAATAAGATGTTGCCGAGTTTTAACCTTCCGATGGTAGTTTCATCTGATTTGGCCGACGAACAACCATTTCCGACCGTCTCATCTGTGGCTCTCTGTCACTGATTACAGCTATTGCCGAGTTCCAGTTGATGGTCCGACAACTTTGTTATTGTTGCAAGATGCTTTGATTTTGGGTGAACATATTTGATACCGTTTTCGAACTGTGATGGTCTTACACCGGAGTTCTTTTAACCTTTGTTTTTTTAGATAGAAACCAAGTCAAATACAGGTATTGCTGGGTTTTAACCATCCGATGGTAGTTACCATTTCCAACCGTCTCATTTGTGGCTCTCTGCCGTTGATTACAGCTATTTCCGAGTTCCTGAAGATGGTCCGACGACTCTATCATTGTTGCTAGATGCTTTGATTTTGGGTGAACATATTTGATATCGTTTTCGAACTGTGATGGTCTTACACCGGAGTTCTTTTAACTTTGTTTTTTTAGATAGAGACCGAGGCAAAAAAAGGTGTTGCCGGGTTTTAACCATCCGATGGTTGTTTCATCTGATTTTGCCGACGAACAACCATTTCCGACCGTCTCATCTGTGGCTCTCTGCCATTGATTACAGCTATTTCCGAGTTCCTGTTGATGGTCCGACACCTTTGTTATTGAGGCAAGATGCTTTGATTTTGGGTGAACATATTTGATACCGTTTTCGAACTGTGATGGTCTTACACCGAAGTTCTTTTAACCTTTGTTATTTTTGATAGAAACCGACGCAAAACAAGGTATTGCCGGGTTTTAACCATCCGATGGTGGTTACCATTTCCAACCATCTCATTTGTGGCTCTCTGCCGCTGATTACAGCTGTTGCCGAGTTCCTGTCGATGGTCCGACGAATCTATCATTGTTGCTAGATGCTTTGATTTTGGGTGAACATATTTGATACCGTTTTCGAACTGTGATGGTCTTACACCGGAGTTCTTTTAACTTTGTTTTTTTAGATAAAAACCGAGGCAAAAAAGGTGTTGCCGGTTTTTAACCATCCGATGATGGTTTCATCTGATTTGGCCGACGGACAACCATTTCCGACCGTCTCATATGTCGCTCTCTGCCAATGCTTACAGCTATTGCCGAGTTCGTGTTGATGGTCCGACAACTTTGTTATTGTTGCAAGATGCTTTGATTTTGTGTCAATATATTTGATCTTGTTTTCGAACTGTGATGGTGTTACACCGGAGTTCTTTTAACCTTTGTTTTTTTAGATAGAAACCGAGGCAAAACAAGGTGTTGGCGAGTTTTAACCATCCGATGGTGGTTTCATCTGATTTGGCCGACGAACAACCATTTCCGACCGTCTCATCTGTGGCTTTCTGCCACTGATTACAGCTATTGCCGAGTTCCTATCGATGGTCCGACGACTCTGCCATTGTTGCTAGATGCTATGATTATGGGTGAACATACTTGATTCTGTTTTCGAACTGTGATGGTGTTACACCGGAGTTCTTTTAACCTTTGTTTTTTTAGATAGAAACCAAGTCAAAACAAGGTGTTGCAGAGTTTTAACCATCCGATGCTGGTTTCATCTTATTTGGCCGACGAACAACCATTTCTGACCGTCTCATCTATGGATTTCTGCCTCTAATTATAGTTATTTCCGAGTTTATGTCGATGGTCCGACGACTATGTCATTGTTGCTAGATGCTTTGATTGTGGGTCAATATATTTGATACTGTTTTCGAACTGTGATGGTGTTACACCGGAGTTCTTTTAACCTTTGTTTTTTTAGATAGAAACCGAAGCAAAATAAGATGTTGCCGAGTTTTAACCTTCCGATGGTAGTTTCATCTGATTTGGCCGACGAACAACCATTTCCGACCGTCTCATCTGTGGCTCTCTGTCACTGATTACAGCTATTGCCGAGTTCCAGTTGATGGTCCCACAACTTTGTTATTGTTGCAAGATGCTTTGATTTTGGGTGAACATATTTGATACCGTTTTCGAACTGTGATGGTCTTACACCGGAGTTTTTTTAACCTTTGTTTTTTTAGATAGAAACCAAGTCAAATACAGGTATTGCTGGGTTTTAACCATCCGATGGTAGTTACCATTTCCAACCGTCTCATTTGTGGCTCTCTGCCGTTGATTACAGCTATTTCCGAGTTCCTGAAGATGGTCCGACGACTCTATCATTGTTGCTAGATGCTTTGATTTTGGGTGAACATATTTGATATCGTTTTCGAACTGTGATGGTCTTACACCGGAGTTCTTTTAACTTTGTTTTTTTAGATAGAGACCGAGGCAAAAAAAGGTGTTGCCGGGTTTTAACCATCCGATGGTTGTTTCATCTGATTTTGCCGACGAACAACCATTTCCGACCGTCTCATCTGTGGCTCTCTGCCATTGATTACAGCTATTTCCGAGTTCCTGTTGATGGTCCGACACCTTTGTTATTGAGGCAAGATGCTTTGATTTTGGGTGAACATATTTGATACCGTTTTCGAACTGTGATGGTCTTACACCGAAGTTCTTTTAACCTTTGTTATTTTTGATAGAAACCGACGCAAAACAAGGTATTGCCGGGTTTTAACCATCCGATGGTGGTTACCATTTCCAACCATCTCATTTGTGGCTCTCTGCCGCTGATTACAGCTGTTGCCGAGTTCCTGTCGATGGTCCGACGAATCTATCATTGTTGCTAGATGCTTTGATTTTGGGTGAACATATTTGATACCGTTTTCGAACTGTGATGGTCTTACACCGGAGTTCTTTTAACTTTGTTTTTTTAGATAAAAACCGAGGCAAAAAAGGTGTTGCCGGTTTTTAACCATCCGATGATGGTTTCATCTGATTTGGCCGACGGACAACCATTTCCGACCGTCTCATATGTCGCTCTCTGCCAATGCTTACAGCTATTGCCGAGTTCGTGTTGATGGTCCGACAACTTTGTTATTGTTGCAAGATGCTTTGATTTTGTGTCAATATATTTGATCTTGTTTTCGAACTGTGATGGTGTTACACCGGAGTTCTTTTAACCTTTGTTTTTTTAGATAGAAACCGAGGCAAAACAAGGTGTTGGCGAGTTTTAACCATCCGATGGTGGTTTCATCTGATTTGGCCGACGAACAACCATTTCCGACCGTCTCATCTGTGGCTTTCTGCCACTGATTACAGCTATTGCCGAGTTCCTATCGATGGTCCGACGACTCTGCCATTGTTGCTAGATGCTATGATTATGGGTGAACATACTTGATTCCGTTTTCGAACTGTGATGGTGTTACACCGGAGTTCTTTTAACCTTTGTTTTTTTAGATAGAAACCAAGTCAAAACAAGGTGTTGCAGAGTTTTAACCATCCGATGCTGGTTTCATCTTATTTGGCCGACGAACAACCATTTCTGACCGTCTCATCTATGGATTTCTGCCTCTAATTATAGTTATTTCCGAGTTTATGTCGATGGTCCGACGACTATGTCATTGTTGCTAGATGCTTTGATTGTGGGTCAATATATTTGATACTGTTGTCGAACTGTGATGGTGTTACACCGGAGTTCTTTTAACCTTTGTTTTTTTAGATAGAAACCGAAGCAAAATAAGATGTTGCCGAGTTTTAACCTTCCGATGGTAGTTTCATCTGATTTGGCCGACGAACAACCATTTCCGACCGTCTCATCTGTGGCTCTCTGTCACTGATTACAGCTATTGCCGAGTTCCAGTTGATGGTCCCACAACTTTGTTATTGTTGCAAGATGCTTTGATTTTGGGTGAACATATTTGATACCGTTTTCGAACTGTGATGGTCTTACACCGGAGTTCTTTTAACCTTTGTTTTTTTAGATAGAAACCAAGTCAAAACAAGGTATTGCTGGGTTTTAACCATCCGATGGTAGTTACCATTTCCAACCGTCTCATTTGTGGCTCTCTGCCGTTGATTACAGCTATTTCCGAGTTCCTGAAGATGGTCCGACGACTCTATCATTGTAGCTAGATGCTTTGATTTTGGGTGAACATATTTGATATCGTTTTCGAACTGTGGTGGTCTTACACCGGAGTTCTTTTAACTTTGTTTTTTTAGATAGAGACCGAGGCAAAAAAAGGAGTTGCCGGGTTTTAACCGTCCGATGGTTGTTTCATCTGATTTTGCCGACGAACAACCATTTCCGACCGTCTCATCTGTGGCTCTCTGCCATTGATTACAGCTATTTCCGAGTTCCTGTTGATGGTCCGACACCTTTGTTATTGAGGCAAGATGCTTTGATTTTGGGTGAACATATTTGATACCGTTTTCGAACTGTGATGGTCTTACACCGAAGTTCTTTTAACCTTTGTTATTTTAGATAGAAACCGACACAAAACAAGGTATTGCCGGGTTTTAACCATCCGATGGTGGTTACCATTTCCAACCATCTCATTTGTGGCTCTCTGCCGCTGATTACAGCTGTTGCCGAGTTCCTGTCGATGGTCCGACGAATCTATCATTGTTGCTAGATGCTTTGATTTTGGGTGAACATATTTGATACCGTTTTCGAACTGTGATGGTCTTACACCGGAGTTCTTTTAACTTTGTTTTTTTAGATAGAAACCGAGGCAAAAAAAGGTGTTGTCGGGTTTTAACCATCCGATGGTGGTTTTATCGGATTTGGCCGACAGACAACCATTTCTGACCGTCCCATATGTGGCTCTATGCCACTGATTACAGCTATTGCCGAGTTCCTGTTGATGGTCCGACACCTTTGTTATTGTTGCAAGATGCTTTGATTTTGGGTGAACATATTTGATACCGTTTTCGAACTGTGATGGTCTTACACCAGAGTTCTTTTAACCTTTGTTTTATTAGATAAAAACCGATGCAAAACAAGGTATTTCCGAGTTTTAACCATCCGATGGTGGTTACCATTTCCAACCGTCTCATTTGTGGCTCTCTGCCGCTGATTACAACTATTTCCGAGTTCCTGTCGATGGTCCGACGACTCTATCATTGTTGCTAGATGCTTTTATTTTGGGAGAACATATTTGATACCGTTTTCGAACTGTGATGGTCTTACACCTTAGTTATTTTAAATTTGTATTTTTATATAAAAACCGAGGCAAAAAAAGGTGTTGCCGGGTTTTAACCATCCGATGGTGGTTTCATCTGATTTGGCCGACGAACAACCATTTCCGACCGTCTCATATGTGGCTCTCTGCCACTGATTGCAGCTATTGCCGAGTTCCTGTTGATGGTCCGACAACTTTGTTATTGTTGCAAGATGCTTTGATTTTGTGTCAACATATTTGATCCTGTTTTCGAACTGTAATAGTGTTACACAAGAGTTCTTTTAACCTTTGTTTTTATAGATAGAAACCGAGGCAAAACAAGGTGTTGGCGAGTTTTAACCATTCGATGGTGGTTTCATCTGATTTGGCCGACGAACAACCATTTCCGACCGTCTCCTCTGTGGCTTTCTGCCATTGATTACAGCTATTGCCGAGTACCTGTCAATGGTCCGACGACTCTGCCATTGTTGCTAGATGCTATGATTTTGGGTGAACATACTTGATTCCGTTTTCGAACTGTGATGGTGTTACACCGGAGTTCTTTTAACCTTTGTTTTTTTAGATAGAAACCTACGCAAAACAAGGTATTGCCGGGTTTTAACCATCCGATGGTGGTTTCATCAGATTTGGCCGACGAAAAACCATTTCTGACCGTCTCATCTATGGCTTTCTGCCTCTGATTTTAGCTATTTCCGAGTTTATGTCGACGGTCCGACGACTCTGTCATTGTTGCTAGATACTTTGATTTTGTGTCAATATATTTGATACTGTTTTCGAACTGTGATGGTGTTACACCGGAGTTCTTTTAACCTTTGTTTTTTTAGATAGAAACCGAGGCAAAACAAGGTGTTGCCGAGTTTAACCATCCGACGGTGGTTTCATCATATTTGGCATAAGAACAACCATTTTTGACCGTCTCATCTGTGGCTCTCTGCCTCTGATTATAGCTATTTCCGAGTTTATGTCGATGGTCCGACGACTCTGTCATTGTTGCCAGACGCTTTGATTTTGGTTGAACAAATTTGATATTGTTTTCGAACTTTGATGGTCTTTCATCGGAGTTCTTTTAACCTTTGTTTTTCTAGATAGAAAACGAGGTAAAACTAGGTGTTGCAGGGTTTTAACCATCCGATGGTGGTTTCATCTGATTTGGCCGACGAACAACCATTTCTGACCGTCTAATCTGTGGCTCTCTGCCGCTGATTACTGCTATTTCCGAGTTCATTTCGATGGTCCGACGACTCTGTCACTGTTTCTAGATGCTTTGATTTTGGGTGAACATATTTGATATCGTTTTCGAACTGTGATGGTCTTACACCGGAGTTCTTTTAACCTTTGTTATTTTAGATAAAAACCGACGGAAAACAGGGTATTACCGGGTTTTAACCATCCAATGGTGATTACCATTTCCAACCATCTCATATGTGGCTCTCTGCCGCTGATTACAGCTATTGCCGAGTTCTTGTCGATGGTCCGACGACTCTATCATTGTTGCTAGATGCTTTGATTTTGGGTGAACATATTTGATACCGTTTTCGAACTGTGATGGTCTTACACCGGAGTTCATTTAGCCTTTGTTTTTTTAGATAGAAACCGAGGCAAAACAAGGTGTTGCCGGGTTTTAACCATCCGACGGTTGTTATCATTTCCAACCGTCTCATTTGTGGCTCTCTGCCGCTGATTACAACTATTGCCGAGTTCCTGTTGATGGCCCGACGACTCTATCATTGATGCTAGACAATTTGTTTTTGGGTGAACATATCTCATACCGTTTTCGAACTATGATGGTCTTACACCGGAGTTCTTTTAACCTTTTTTTTTAGATAGAAACCGAGGGAAAACCAGGTATCGCCAGGTTTTAACCATCCGACGGTGGTTTCATCAGATTTGGCCGACGAACAACCATTTCCGACCATCTCATATGTGGCTCAGTGCCGTTGATTACAGCTATTTCCGAGTTCATTTCGATATTCCGACGACTCTGTCATTGTTGCTAGATTCTTTGATTTAGGGTGACATATTTGATACCGTTTTCGAACTGTGATGGTCATACACCGGAGTTCTTTTAAATTTGTTTTTTTAGATAAAAACCGAGGCAAAACAAGGTGTTGCCGGATTTTAACCATCCTATGTTGGTTTCATCTGATTTAGCCGACGAACAACCATTTCCGACCGTCTCATCTGTGGCTTTCTGCCGCTGAATACAGCTATTTCAGAGTTCATTTCGATGGTCCAACGAATCTGTCATTGTTGCTAGATGCTTTGATTTTGGGTGAACATATTTGATACCGTTTTCGAACTGTGATGGTCTTACACCGGAGTTCTTTTAACCTTTGTTTTTTTAGATAGAAACCGAGAGAAAACAAGGTATCGCCGGATTTTAACCATCCGATGATGCTCTCATCTAATTTGGCCGACGAACAAACATTTTCGAGCGTCTCATCTGTGGCTCTCTGCTGCTGATTATAGCAATTTCTGAGTTCATTTCGATGGTCCGACGACTCTGTCATTGTTGCTAGATGCTTTGATTTTGGGTGAACATATTTGATACCGTTTTCGAACTGTGATGGTCTTATACCGGAGTTCTTGTAATTTGTTATTTTAGATAGAAACCGAGGAAAAACCAGGTGTTTCCGGGTTTTAACCATCCGAGAGTGCTTTCATCTGATTTGGCCGACAAACAACTATTTTCGACCGTCTTATCAGTGGCTCTCTGCCGTTGATTACAGCTATTGCCGAGTTGCTGTTGATGGTCCGATGACTCTGTCATTGTTGTTAGACGCTTTGTTTTTGGGTGAACATATTTGATACCGTTTTCGAACTGTGATGGTCTTACACAGGAGTTCTTTTAACCTTTTTTTTTAAATAGAAACCAAGGCAAAACAAGGTGTTGCCGGGTTTTAACCATCCAACGGTGGTTACCATTTCCAACCGTCTCATCTGTGGCTCTCTTTCGCTGAATACAGCTATTGGCGAGTTCCTGTTGATGGTCCGACGACTCTTTCATTGTTGCAAGATGCTTTGATTTTGGATGAACATATTTGATACCGTTTTCGAACTGAGATGGTCTTACACCGGAGTTCTTTTAACTTTGTTTTTTTAGATAGAAACCGAGGCAAAACAAGGTGTGGCCCGGTTTTAACCATCCGATGGTGGTTTCATCTGATTTGGCCGACGAACAACCATTTCCGACCGTCTCATCTGTGGCTCTCTTCCGCTGAATACAGCTATTTCCGAGTTCATTTCGATGGTCCGACGACTCTGTCAATGTTTCTAGATGCTTTGATTTTGGGTGAACATATTTGATACTATTTTCAAACTGTGATGGTCTTACACCGGAGTTTTTTTAACCTTTGTTTTTTTAGATAGAAACCGAGGCAAAACAAGGTGTTGCCGGGTTTTAACCATCCGACGGTTGTTACCATTTCCAACCGTCTCATTTGTGGCTCTCTGCCTCTGATTACAGCTATTGCCGAGTTCCTGTCGATGGTCCGACAACTCTATCATTGTTGCTAGATGCTTTGATTTTGGGTGAACATATTTGATAACGTTTTCGAACTGTGATGGTCTTACACCGGAGTTCTTTCAAACTTTGTTTTTTTATATAGAAACCGGGGAAAAAAAAGGTGTTGCTGGGTTTTAACCATCCGATGGTGGTTTCATCTGATTTGACTGACGTACAACCATTTTCAACGGTCTCATCAGTGGCTCTCTGAATACAGCTATTTCCGAGTTCAATTCGATGGTCCGACGATTCTGTCATTGTTGCTAGATGCTTTGATTTTGGGTGAACATACTTGATATCGTTTTCGAACTGTGATGGTCTTTCACCGGTGTTCTTTTAACCTTTGTTTTTTTAGATAGAAACCGAGGCAAAACAAGGTGTTTTCGGGTTTTAACCATCCGACTGTGGTTTCATCCGATATAGCCGACGAACAACCATTTCCGACCGTCTCCTGTACGGCTCTCTGCCGCTGATTACAACTATTGCCCGAGTTCCTGTTGATGGCCCGACGACTATATCATTGATGCTAGACGATTTGTTTTTGGGTGAACATATCTCATACCGTTTTCGAACTATGATGGTCTTACACCGGAGTTCTTTTAACCTTTGTTTTTTTAGATAGAAACTGAGGGAAAACCAGGTATCGCCAGGTTTTAACCATCCGACGGTGGTTTCATCAGATTTGGCCGACGAACAACCATTTCCGACCGTCTCATATGTGGCTCAGTGCCGTTGATTACAGCTATTTCCGAGTTCATTTCGATATTCCGACGACTCTGTCATTGGTGCTAGATTCTTTGATTTAGGGTGACATATTTGATACCGTTTTCGAACTGTGATGGTCATACACCGGAGTCCTTTTAAATTTGTTTTTTTAGATAAAAACTGAGGCAAAACAAGGTGTTGCCGGATTTTAACCATCCTATGTTGGTTTCATCTGATTTGGCCGACGAACAACCATTTCCGACCGTCTCATCTGTGGCTTTCTGCCGCTGAATACAGCTATTTCAGAGTTCATTTCGATGGTCCAACGAATCTGTCATTGTTGCTAGATGCTTTGATTTTGGGTGAACATATTTGATACCGTTTTCGAACTGTGATGGTCTTACACAGGAGTTCTTTTAACCTTTGTTTTTTAAGATAGAAACCGAGGGAAAACAAGGTATCGCCGGATTTTAACCATCCGATGATGCTCTCATCTAATTTGGCCGACGAACAAACATTTTCGAGCTTCTCATCTGTGGCTCTCTGCAGCTGATTATGGCAATTTCTGAGTTCATTTCGATGATCCGAAGACTCTGTCATTGTTGCTAGATGCTTTGATTTTGGGTGAACATATTTGATACCGTTTTCGAACTGTGATGGTCTTATACCGGAGTTCTTGTAATTTGTTATTTTAGATAGAAACCGAGGAAAAACAAGGTGTTTCCGGGTTTTAACCATCCGAGAGTGCTTTCATCTGATTTGGCCGACAAACAACTATTTTCGACCGTCTTATCAGTGGCTCTCTGCCGTTGATTACAGCTATTGCCGAGTTGCTGTTGATGGTCCGACGACTCTGTCATTGTTGTTAGACGCTTTGTTTTTGGGTGAACATATTTGATACCGTTTTCGAACTGTGATGGTCTTACACAGGAGTTCTTTTAACCTTTTTTTTTTAAATAGAAACCGAGGCAAAACAAGGTGTTGCCGGGTTTTAACCATCCAACGGTGGTTACCTTTTCCAACCGTCTCATCTGTGGCTCTCTTTCGCTGAATACAGCTATTGGCGAGTTCCTGTTGATGGTCCGACGACTCTTTCATTGTTGCAAGATGCTTTGATTTTGGATGAACATATTTGATACCGTTTTCGAACTGAGATGGTCTTACACCAGAGTTCTTTTAACTTTGTTTTTTTAGATAGAAACCGAGGCAAAACAAGGTGTGGCCCGGTTTTAACCATCCGATGGTGGTTTCATCTGATTTGGCCGACGAACAACCATTTCCGACCGTCTCATCTGTGGCTCTCTTCCGCTGAATACAGCTATTTCCGAGTTCATTTCGATGGTCCGACGACTCTGTTAATGTTTCTAGATGCTTTGATTTTGGGTGAACATATTTGATACTATTTTCAAACTGTGATGGTCTTACACCGGAGTTTTTTTAACCTTTGTTTTTTTAGATAGAAACTGAGGCAAAACAAGGTGTCGCCGGGTTTTAACCATCCGACGGTTGTTACCATTTCCAACCGTCTCATTTGTGGCTCTCTGCCTCTGATTACAGCTATTGCCGAGTTCCTGTCGATGGTCCGACAACTCTATCATTGTTTCTAGATGCTTTGATTTTGGGTGAACATATTTGATAACGTTTTCGAACTGTGATGGTCTTACACCGGAGTTCTTTCAAACTTTGTTTTTTTATATAGAAACCGAGGAAAAAAAAGGTGTTGCTGGGTTTTAACCATCCGATGGTGGTTTCATCTGATTTGACTAACGTACAACCATTTTCAACCGTCTCATCAGTGGCTCTCTGAATACAGCTATTTCTGAGTTCAATTCGATGGTCCGACGATTCTGTCATTGTTGCTAGATGCTTTGATTTTGGGTGAACATACTTGATATCGTTTTCGAACTGTGATGGTCTTACACCGGAGTTCTTTTAACCTTTGTTTTTTTAGATAGAAACCGAGGCAAAACAAGGTGTTGCCGGGTTTTAACCATCAGACGGTGGTTACCATTTCCAACCGTCTCATCTATGGGTCTCTGCTGCTGATTACAGCTATTTCCGAGTTCATTTCGATGGTCTGACGACTCTGTCATTGTTGCTAGATGCTTTGATTTTGGGTGAACATATTTGATACCGTTTTCGAACTGTGATGGTCTTACACCGGAGTTCTTTTAATTTGTTTTTTAGATAGAAACCGAGGCAAAACAAGGTGTTGCCCGGTTTTAACCATCCGAGGGTGCTTTCATCAGATTTTGCCGACGAACAACCATTTTCGACCGTCTCATCAGTGGCTCTCTGCCGCTGATTACAGCTATTTCCGAGTTCATTTCGATGGTCCGGCGACTTGTTCATTGTTGCTAGATGCTTTGATTTTGGGTGAACATATTTGATACCGTTTTCGAACTGTGATGGTCTTACACCGGAGTTCTTTTAATTTGTTTTTTAGATAGAAACCGAGGCAAAACAAGGTGTTGCCCGGTTTTAACCATCCGAGGGTGCTTTCATCAGATTTGGCCGACGAACAACCATTTTTGACCGTCTCATCAGTGGCTCTCTGCCGCTGATTACAGCTATTTCCGAGTTCATTTCGATGGTCCGACTATTCTGTCATTGTTGCTAGATGCTTTGATTTTGGGTGAACATATTTGATATCTTTTTCGAACTGTGATGGTCTTACACCGGAGTTCTATTAAGCTTTGTTTTTTTAGATAGAATCCGAGGCAAAACAAGGTGTTGACGGGTTTTACCCATCCGACGGTGGTTTCATCCGATATGGCCGACGAACAACCATTTCCGACTGTCTCCTCTGCGGCTCTTTGCCGCTGATTACAGCTATTGCCGAGTTCCTGTTGATGGTCCGAAGACTCTGTCATTGTTGCTAAACGCTTTTTTTTGGGTGAACATATTTGATACCGTTTTCGAACTTTGATGGTCTTACACTGGAGTTCTTTTAACCTTTGTTTTTTAGATATAAACCGAGGCAAAAAAAGTGTTGCCGGGTTTTAACCATCCGATGGTGCTTTCATCTGATTTGGCTGACGAACAATAATTTTTGAACGTCTCATCTGTGGCTCTCTGCTGCTGATTACAGCTATTGCCGTTGCCAATATCGCCAACTTCTTCGTTGATGGTTCCCTCCCTAGGAGGATGTCTCACCAGCAAAAGAAGAAATTCTTTTCTGACATAAAGTTCTACATCTGGGATGACCCGTTGTTTTTTGTATAGATGCCGATCAGCTTGTGAGGAGATTTGTGGATGTTGAAGAGGGGTGGCGGATTTTGAGCCACTGTCATGAAGGACCTACAGGAGGTCACCATGGTGTTGTTCTTACTGCTAAGAAGGTCTTCGATTCAGGATTCTATTGGTCTTTGATTTTCAAAGATGCTCATGCGTTCGTAAAAATCTGTGACCAATGTCAGCGTATCGGTAACATCTCATCCCGAAATGAGATGCCACAAAATGCTATTAAGGTTTGCGAGGTCTTTGACATTTGAGATATTGACTTTATGGACCTGTTTCCATCGTCTAGAGGGAACAAGTACATACTCGTGGCAGTTGATTACGTTTCCAAGTGGGTCGAGGCCAAAGCCTTGCCCACTAACGACGCCCGAGTTGTAGTGAGATTTCTGAAAAATCTTTTCTCTCATTTTGGTGTACCTAAAGCCTTGATCAGCGATCGAGGTACTCGCTTCTGCAACGCACAGATGGAGAAGGCGTTACAACGATATGGGGTCACCCATCGGCTTGCGACTGCCTATGACCCACAGACCAGTGGACAGGTAGAGGTGAGTAACAGGGGCATTAAACGCGTTTTTTAGAAGACGGTTGGGCTAAACAGAAAGGATTGATCCGACAAATTAGATGATGCTTTATGGGCTTTCCGTACAGCGTATAAAAACCCGAACGGTTCCACACCGTTTCGGATAATTTATGGGAAAGCCTGCCATCTGCCTGTTGAGCTGGAGCACCTGCTTCTTGTGCGCTTCAAACAGTTAATCTCGATCTTTCATCCTTGGGCGAGAACCGTTTCCATCAGATACATGAGTTAGAGGAACTTCGCGATCATGCCTATGCACACTCGTACAATTATAAGCTGAAGACCAAAGAGCTACATGATAGGAAGTTGAGAGGTGATAAACAATTCAAGTGTGGGGATCGGGTTTTGCTATATAATTTCCGATTACGATTATTTCCGGGAAAGCTGAATTCCCGATGGTTAGGTCCGTTCACCATTACTAAGGTATTCCCGTATGGCACAATTGAGATTGAAGACGAAAGCGGGAAGTTTAAGGTGAATGGTCAGAGGTTGAAGCACTATATAGGTGAGCCAGTAGTTGATCAGACAGTCAAGGTGTTCTACCTTGACTCACTCACCGAGGCGTAGACATGTTGGATGCATCACTCGGGAGACAGCCCGAGTTATAGAGTGTGTATTATGATTTTCATTATAATATGTTTTATTTCTTTTATTATTAGAAAAAAATAAAAGAAAATAAAAAATTAAAAACATAAAAAAATTAATTAAAAATTTAAAAAAATACAAAAACACAAAAAATATGTTTATTGCTTATGTTTTTGTTTTCTTTTTTTTTGTACACCGCTACATGCGAGCGAGTTTGAGTTATTGCAGGTATTATTACGCGCATGGTAGCTCTATTGGCGTTTTGGAACTGGTTCTCCTGAGGTTGCGGCCGCGAATGAAATGTTATACGGTCGTTCGATTGATACACAGCTAATGAAGATTCTGCATATAAACCAGGGTAGTAACCCATTCTCTGTTTTACTTTTGGTTGTTTTAAGTTTTATTTTTATTTTATTTTATCTCTTTTTCTTGTTCTCATCAAGGACGAATTCATTCGAAGTGTGGGGATGAGAGTATATTTTACTTAGTTTTAGAAAAAAAAATTAAAAATAAAAAAAATAAAAATTTTATTTTGTTCCTTCGCTGAAAATTATGTCGTTTACTCAAGTTCGAGGAACATATACTTGTATATGTTTGGTCCCATTATCTGCCTGCAGACATACGGGATAGTCATTGACCCGGAAACTGAAAGTGGCTGGGAAGACTAAAAAAAAAGTTTTAAAGAAAAATGTCCCTTGAAAATTGTTTTTCTTCTACATTAAGCAGGAAATGATATTATTACCGTTGTGTTACCGAACTCTCGGAATTTTTGAAATATATAATATAATAATAAAAGAAGAGATGGTTTGCATATCTGATTTGGGATGTGTCGGTAGGCCCAACTAACTTTGATAGTCCTCTTTAGCAGTTTTTATATATATAGTAATTTGAAAACGGTGAAACCGAATTTCGATGCTTAGGGAGGATTACCATAATCTGAAAACTTTGAGATAGTAAGATTTAGATGCACTCAAACCAGCGCACCACCACATGTCCATCTTTTTACGAGCTTAGAAATAGTTATATATTATAGGGTGATATAAAATATTGAAAAAAAAAGAGAAAAGAGAAGTATGTTTTGAAAGTTATGTGTATTATCAAAAGTTGTTCAAGAAAAGCAAATGCTTGTGAAGAAAGTTATATATTGTAAGATGCCAAAGAAGCATTCTTTAAAGTTAGTAAAAGAGGCCAAAGATGCACATACTAGATGGGACTTAGAGTTTACGTGTTACCTTGGGGATGGTGACTCTAAGGATACACTATTGGGGCTCGAAGGTTCTTAGTCAATAAAAATCAAATTAGGAATTTATAGGAGAAAGTCCAATAATATTTAGGAATAGCTCGTACGACCTCCACATGACCATTCATCCATCAAATTTCACCGAGTGAATCAAATTACCATCAACGAGTCCTTGGCTTATGGTGATTTGTCGAACCAGATTGCTTCGACTCTAGTTCTTCTAGCTCTCATTGTCTGAGATGGGGTAGGTGTAGCCTTGATTTTAAGTAGCTAAACTATTTGCACTACCTAGGTTGAGATGAATATTGATTTTGTTTGACGGCTTATTTGGTTTTGATTGATCACATGACGTATTATTATTGAAAAAATTTATTTAATTCGATTTTTGGTGTGTTAAAATATTGTTTTTATATAATTTTTGCATGTGATTCTCCTTATTGCCTTGATTGATTGATTTTGTATTGTCTGGATATGGTTATTCGGTTAGGTCATAGACTTGGTGTTTTTGATCTGTTTGTAGTTAGCGTGACCATAGGAATCTTGAGTACGTTTAATTATTAAAATTCAATAGTTTCACCTTCCTTGCGACAGAGAGGTACTAGGGAGTCGGGTTGTCTCGCGTCTTTATTCGGTTAGGTTAGAATTGCGCGAGAGCGAGTTTTGGACTTGTCTGGTTTAGTTTTACGTGCAAATATGTGTCTTAGATCGAGTTAAATATTGTTATCCCTTTATCTCTAGAATTGTTAGTACCAATTTTTAGCGGGTTTTAAGTCGTTGAGTCCGAGAGGAGATGCGTCATTAGGGTACCTTAGTAATCTTTTTCCCGGTGCATTTATTCAATCTTCTTAGATTTGTGAGGGTTAGTTGGTGAGATCGAGAAGTAATCTAGCGAACTTTAATGAGCCTTAGTTGATTATTTTAAGATCCTGGAGTCGTGTGATTAGTTAATTCCATTAGCCGTTGAACTGTCAGTAGGATTCTTGCCTAGGTAGTCGTTTCTCCATATTGTTAAAACCTCGTTAAGTCCCGCTAAGTTTTCTAGTTAATTCCGTTAAGTTAAGTAAGTTAGTTTTAAATTAATTAAAATAAAAAAAATAATAAAATCAATTAAATATTATTAGGTAGGACTTGGATTAGGGTTTATAATCTGAGTCATTCTCACGTGTCTTCGAGTTCGATATCCGGACTTTCCTTATCTTTGCTATACGCGACCGGTACACTTGCCGTTTGTGTGAACTAGGATAGATTGTTTGGTTTTTAAAGCTTAGTTGCAATTCGTGTTTTATATATATATATTTTTGCACATCACCCAAGCACTACAGTTGGTGAATATCGTCCATGGCTAGTTGATAGTGGTGCTTCTTATCACATCACCAATGATCTCTCTGTATTGTCTCTACACGCTCCATATGATGGTACCCAAGAACTTATTATTGGCGATGGTTCGTCTCTTACTATTACTCATGTCGGTTCTTTCACTCTTCACTTTGACACCATCACACTTGTTTCACACAATGTTCTATGCGTTCCATCTATCTCACGTAACATTATCTCTATTTCTCGTTTATGCATTGATAACAATATACTAATTCATTTTTTTCTCTCAATTTTATTATCAAGGATTGTCACTCCCACCTCCCCCCTCCTTCGGGGAACAACTAAACACGGGATTTACGAGTCTCGTTTTAAATCACAACCTTTCGTTTTTCATGTTCAACGTAATTAAACATCCTTGTGGCATCATCGGCTTGGACACCCCATTCACAAGTGTTGCATTATTTATCTTCTAGCATTTCATCCATTGCTTTTAATAGTGATTCGTGTAATTCTTGTTGCACTAATAAAAGTCATAAACTTCCTTTTAATGTTTCTTCTATTACATCTAATGCACCGTTGCACATTTTATTTTCAGATGTATGGTCCTTACCCGTTCTTTCATACGATGGCTATAAATATTACATAATTTTTGTAGATCATTATACTAAATATACATGTATTTATCCACTGAAAAAGAAGTTCGATTCTCTCACCACGTTCATTAATTTACGTCGGCTAGTTGAAAACTATTTTCAACAAAAAAAAATAAAACAATTATTCTCGGACAATGGAGGCGAATATATCAAACTTGCTTCTCATCTGGCCTCTTGTGGTATTTCTCACCTCACTTCCCCACCTCACACTCCCGAACATAATGGCTATGCTGAACGCCGACATCGTCACATAGTTGAAACGGGTCTCTCTCTTTTATCTCATGCCAAATTGCCACTCAAATTTTAGCCTTTAGCTTTCACCACCGCCACCTATTTAATCAATAGATTACCACATCAACTCTAAAAAATGACTCTCCTTTCCTTCGTTTATTCTAACAATTACCAAACTATGACAAACTTCGTAGTTTTGGTTGTCTTTCTTATCCTTGGCTACGACCCTAAAATTCTCATAAGCTTCAACCAAAATCTAAACCGTGTATGTTTGTAGGCTACCCGTCTACTCAAAGCGCTTATTATCTCCTTGAACCCCAAATCGGACGAGTTTACGTCTCCCGTCATGTTCACTTCGTTGAAACACAATTTCCCTATGAAACCTTATCTTCCTCATCTACTTCCTTATTTCCTAACCCGGACACATGGTTACCTTTATCAATTATTTACCACCTTTCCCAAACCACAAAGCACACTCCCACCATCACTGATCCTCTTGTCCAACCTAACCAGCCTCCACAACAACCCAATCCTTCTACCCCTGGCCCAATACCATCCACGGCCTCATCTACTCCACCAATTTCCACTCAACCTCTACCCACCTCACCTAGCCAAACTACCCAATCAAATGCACCATTACATAATTCCCATACACCAATACCATTAGTGACCCAATTAACTACTTCACCACTAGATTCGCCACCCCAAAATCATCCTCCAACCGACACCGATCTAACGTACTCCCCTCCTCGCATCCATAAGCCTAACCCCAAATACCATAATGAGAATTTCATACTTTACAACACAACCACTCCCCCCTGTATCGAGCCATCCACAATAACCCAAGCTCTTAAAAGTCCCCTTTGGCATAAGGCCATGCAAGACGAGTTTGATGCCTTACAACGCAACCAAACTTGGTCCTTAGTACCACCCGAATCAACACCAAATCTTGTTGGGTGCAAGTGGGTCTTTCGCACAAAATACAAACCCGACGGCACCGTCGATCGTTTAAAAGCTCTTTTAATTACTAAAGGATTTCATCAACATCCCGGGTTAGACTACGTTGAAACCTTTAGCCCAGTCATTAAACCCGCTACTCTCCGCCTTGTTCTTTCCCTCGCTACTTCTCATAATTGGTCTTTAGCCCGGTCTCTCGCCACTCGTTTTTCTCTTAAATATCTTAGTTCTCTTTCCTACTTTCTTGGTGTCGAAGTCATCCCCAAAATAATGGTCTTTTCCTCTCACAATCTAAATATATTCTTGATTTGTTAAATCGAACAAACATGAGTGATTGTAAGCCGGCTACCACACCAATGTCCTTCTCAGACCATCTTAACACCACCGACGGCATCCCCCTCTCCTCACCAACTGAATACCGCGCCTTTGTTGGCGCCCTACAATACTTGTCTTTCACAAGACCCGATGTTGCTTCGCGGTTAACAAGCTTTCTCAATTTATGCATTCACCAACAAACATACATTGGGCAGCCCTCAAGCGGTTACTTCGCTACCTTCATGGAACCTTTCAACATGGGGTAAATTTTAAACGCCACTCACCGCTACATCTTCATGCGTTTACAGACGCGGATTGGGCTAGTAACCGACCTACTTATAGTAGCACAACGTGGTACATTGTTTATCTTGGATCAAATCCAGTTACTTGGAATTCTAAACGTCAACCGACATTAGCACGATCCTCTATCGAAGCAGAATTTCGGGTTGTTGCTTCTACTACAACCGAAATAAAATGGTTAATGTCTCTTTTATACGAACTCGGTTGCAAGTCCACTGTTACACCCAACATTTATTGTGATAATTTGAGTGCTACGCATTACTCTGCAAACCCGGTATTTCACTCACGCATGAAACATCTCGCTCTTGATTTTCACTTTGTACGAGAAATGGTTCAAAAAGGTATCATACATGTCACCCACATCTCTGGTGATGATCAGATGGCTGACACCCTCACTAAACCACTACTAAAACTCGGTTTCATAATCTCTTATCCAATATTGGACTTATTTCTCGGTCGTCCATCTTAAGGGGGCATATCAAGGACACATTCGATTCCCGCTCAAATGTTTGAATGATAGAATATATTTGTTATTTATAGATAGAATATAATAGTTATTATTTTCCTTTTATGTTGTAAATCATATCCCTACAATTATGGATGCTCTTTGTATATATTGAAGGTTATAATGGAGTAATCAACATTGGTTGAATTACCAAGTTTATAGCTCGTGCTCAAAACTACATCTTGTTAAAATAAGTAAGGTGAAACAAACTGACTCGTTTAATTTTGAACTTGACCAAGCGATTGATTCGATTCTACTCCGTTTGTTTGTAACCAAGTTAGTATTAAAAGCATTTACTGTAGCCTCCAAATCGATATCCACATATCTAAATTATAAGGGAATAATTAAAAAAAATGTTACTTGATTACTGCATCGCATCCCCTATACCCATCTTAATCCTCTAAACTTCTGGAAGAAATAACCTACTTCCTTGCTATTGAGCGGTTACTATTCACCCATCGCTGTTATTTAATATTTTTTATGAGTGGAAAAAATAATAATAAATTTTGAATAAAGATAGTATTCAATTGAAATACTACTACGTGTATTGGAGTGGGATGTGGAAGGTTTTGAAAAACTAGATTAAATTTAGAACATGGTGTTTTTTGGTTAGATTTAGGAAATGAGAATGAGTAGCATTTGAATGCTCTAAGCTAAACATTGTATTAATTCTACATATAAATTTATATGTAAATTGTTGAGTAAACTTTTTTTTATGTTAATAAGCTTTAGCTTAACTGGTATTGAAGAAGAAGTGACTTAAGTTAAAAGACTATAAGGCCTCAAGTTAGTTCCAATGTCAAGCGTATTTTATCGTAGTAGGCCTTCGGGCGGTTGGTTTTCTCACGAACAAAAGATGACGGGTTTGGGCTAACCGCAATCACACCCGTATGAAGTCGTTTTTTTACAAAGTTTACAAACCTTAATTCGTTGGTGATTAAGTAACTTTAGACAAGTATGAGGTAGCGTCAATTTTTAATTTAGAAATCGGCGATGCGTCAATTGTAGCGTCATCACAGCCGCCGCTCGCCGGAACTTACCGTCCATTACCAATAAAGGTTCAAATGAAGCTTGCCAATAACAATAAAACAATATTCTCATAACATGGTGTCTTTGATTTGCAATGCCCTCTTTTAAACCCACCCAAATCCATCGTCCCTGTGTAATCCAATCGGTACTCAATCTATGCTCCAAAGGCCTCCTCACTGAAGCCGTCAAATCCCTTGACACTTTAGCATCCAAAGGCCTCCGTCTGGACACAAAGTCCTTATCTTTTATTTTAAAACAGTGTGCGAATTCAAGATCGCTTAAGGAAGGCAAATGGGTCCATCTGCATTTGAGTCTCACCGCTCGAAAACGACCCGGAACGTTCTTGTCCAATCAGTTGATTCATATGTACTCGGAATGTGGAGATTGTGATGGTGCACGCCAGGTGTTTGACAAAATGCCTGTCAGAAATTTGTATTCGTGGAACAATATGCTTTCTGGGTATGCTAAGTTAAGGATGATGAAGCCCGCCCGGACGTTGTTTGATCGAATGGGTGAGAAGGATGTCGTGTCCTGGAACACCATGGTTATTGGTTATGCACACAATGAGAGGTTTGATGAGGCGTTGAAGCTTTTTAAAGAGTTGAAAATGGTGAATGTTGGATTGAATGAATTTAGTTTCGCGGGGGTTTTGACGGTTTGTGTGAAAACGAAGGATTTGAAACTTACGAGACAGGTTCACGGGCAAGTGCTGGATTTTGGGTTCGTGTCGAGTTTGGTGCTTTGTAGTTCGATGATCGATTGTTATGCGAAGTGTGGGGAGATGAGTGATGCACGCAAGCTGTTTGATGAAATGCCTCGAAGAGACGTTGTTGCTTGGACCACTTTGATTTCAGGTTATGCAAAATGGGGTGACATGGAATCAGCTAGGCAGTTGTTTGATGACATGCCAGACAAGAATCCCGTGTCGTGTAACGCATTGATTTCCGGGTATACTAGAAACGGGTTTGGGCACGAAGCCCTTGAGTTGTTTATACAAATGATGGTTCGAAGAGTTAAACCTGATCAGTTCACTTTCAGTTCTGCTCTATGTGCATGTGCTAGCATCCCCTCAATAAAAAACGGGAAGCAAATCCACGGGTTTTTAATAAAAACACATTTTAAACCGAACACTATAGTTGTTAGCTCCTTAATCGACATGTATTCCAAATGTGGAAATCTAGCACTCGGACACCTCGTTTTTAAACTCGCGCGTGATAAAACTAACACTATCCTTTGGAACACCATGATATCCGCTTTGGCACAACACGGTCACGGGGAACAAGCAATAAACCTGTTTTCCGACATGGTCAACTCACAAGTCAGACCGGATAGAATCACATTCGTGGTGGTTCTAAACGCGTGTAGTCATTCGGGTCTAGTAAATGACGGGCTTCATATATTCAACAAAACAATGCATGAGCATGATATTATTCCTGATCAAGAACATTATGCTTGTTTGATTGATCTTTTGGGCCGAGCAGGGTGTTTTGATGAGATGGTAAATCAGTTAAGAAACATGCCTGTTAAACCCGATGCTCGTGTGTGGAAAGCTTTACTAGGGGTTTGTAGGATTCATGGTAACTTAGATTTAGGAATAAAAGCTGCTGAGCGGTTAATTGAGTTTGAACCACTGTCTGCTGTAGGGTATGTGTTGCTATCGGGTATATATGCAGCTTCCGGAAGGTGGGAATATGTGTCAAAAGTGAGAAAGCTTATGCATGAAAGAGATGTGAGAAAAGAACGAGGCGCTAGTTGTTTAGAAAACGATAATAAGTTGCATGCTTTCACGGTGGCTGATAAGTCACGCGATTTGAAAGATGAGTTTGAGTCGGTTTTGGAGATTTTGGCTACCGAGATGGAAGATGAAGATGATCACTCATTTGTTGATGACTGAAGGAGGTGATTTTTCTTTAGAAAGATATGAAGAATGAGTGTATTTTTGTTTAATTTGATTTTTGAGGATTTAGATGCACTTGCAGCAATTCATTTATTAAATACCAAAACATAAGTGTCAGAAGGTAGACATCAAGCTAGCATACAAATTGCAAACCAAAACACTACTTTATAAGATGCTCAAGTATTCAACTGATTCTACTCTTGGGAAATCAGACTAAAACGTGCTTGAAATGTTGTAAAAGTTGGTATTAGTATCAAAACGCTTTTATTTAATAAATGGATGCCAAGTGTTTTTTAGTGTTCGTTTGGTGCATCTTGTGTCAAAAATGATAAGGGGGACACAACACAAGTGTTATGAACTGATTCTATCCCATATGGGTATTTCATACGTCAAAGTTGTTTGCGGTTACCTTCATATTATTATTATGTTAGGTTGATAGTTTGAACCAATGAATCTAAATAAATGTGACCCAAGTATTTATTCATGTCAAAAACATAATCCTAAACTGGACACTTAAAGTTGTGTGATCTGACGAAAAATCGCGTAACTCATTTATCTAAACGAGTCAAACGGGTTAGCAGATTGACGATTTGTAGGTTGTAAAGGGTTATAAGCGGGTTCACGTTATATAAAATACTTCTTTAACTCTCATTTTAAGTCGAGTCGGAGATGAGACTAGAATAAATCAACAAATAAAATGAGAAATCAAATAAGCATTAAATAAGAATTTTCGCCCCCCATGAATTGCGCTAAAGAGATACTGGCTAAAAGATTTGACACAGGCCAGGTATTTGAATTATTTGATTGGGCCGCATGTAGATGTTTAACCTTCTGACTGTGCCGCAAAATTACAACTAATATGCAAATCAGCAAATGTGGTGGA
Organism: Bidens hawaiensis; assembly: GCF_021521415.1. Lineage (NCBI taxonomy): Eukaryota > Viridiplantae > Streptophyta > Magnoliopsida > Asterales > Asteraceae > Bidens > Bidens hawaiensis. Next base: position 59,764 of record NW_027500624.1, read on the forward strand.
GCTGGCCTGCGTTCTCGCAAATGTGTGTACAAAGACTACACGTAGACAGGAGGGGCTTCTTCCCTTAATATGCGGGTGTGTTTGGAATTGCATATTTATGTAAAAAAAAGGAAAAAAGACTTATTAACTTATGAATTTTTTAAAGAAGTTTTTAAAAAAATGTTTGGATTAGCTTATGTGTTGGGGAAAACCAAAATAACTAAAAATGACATTCTTTTTATAAATGAGTGTAATTGGTTATGGCTTATGAGAGTTAGAGATGTGTAATGGGTAAATCAAACCAAATAAGGGGGTGTTTGTTTACCACTTAATGGTACCATTCAGATGCTGTCATCTGAATCGCTTAGACATAAGAGCGTTTGGCTTCATCAAAGACTACATCTGAATGAAATTTTGAAGATCTGAATTAGTCAGTTAAAAACGTAGTCTGAATGGGAAATAGGACCAAAATAACCCCTAAATAATGCAACTCCCTTTCTCATCCGGATCTTAAACTCACAATCGACGGTGCTGCTGCTTCACAATCAACCAGCCTTTCTCATCTGCAATCCCTCCCCAACCCTCAACCAGGTAATTTTTTTCTACAAATGCGAATTTTATTTCCGAAATTGATGGTTCGTTATTTGTTCTCCCATCTACTAATTAAGGTCTTTGTGTGTTTATCTTTTATAACATGGACTACAGATTGATAAAATTCTGTTATAATTGTTACATATTAGGGCTTAATTCTAGATATTAGGGCTTCAATGGTGAAATAAAGCTGGATTGTCTAAAAACACATATTATAAGGTGTCGATAATGAGTTATGGATAGGTGTGTTCGGGTCAGGTTTTGACATTTTTAAGATCAAACCGTAGCCAAATCGTTGGTGTCGGTTTTTTGTTATCAAAAGCCGAAACCGAACAGTTGAAATTCTTAACCAACCCGTCAGTTTGGTTCTGGTTCGTTTCACGCTTTTTCTAATATGTAATTTGCTTTGGATTGGGACTTAAAAAGGTTTATGCTTTATTACAAAACTAAAACTATAACTATAAGGCATCAGCAGGACTAGGTTCGAAATTCCAGATCAAACCGTTCATAACGATTTTGGTGGGGGTGTTGAATTGAAGGACCAGGTTTAACTTTTTTTTTATCAATATCTACAAAATTAATCAAGAATATAGTGAACATTGAATATACGTAACAAGCAAATTTGATTTTTTTTTGCCAATGCATAATCTATCAATATTTCGGTGTGGGTGTTTGATAATGCAGATGTGGGCATTGAAATACAATTGGCTGTGACTTTTCCCATCATTTTGGCATGGATAAAAAATTTGTCTTTTTTATCGGGCATGGCCAACTTCTATACTGTGAGGCGTTATTTCTTGGTTTCGTCCAGTTGTCAAAGGTTGTGATGAATCAATAAAAATCATTGGATGGTAAGTGTGAGGGTCTCTACTTGCAAACCGCTATTGTAGCCATGACAGTCTATTATACAGATATGAGCCAAGTTTTGTTATAACATAAAAATGTATTCATTTTTCAAACAATTTAAAGTGTGAAATTATCTAATGTAAAATTCCTACAGAGTATAGATTTCGTCATTAACAGACCATTCGTTTTGAAAGGTAGGCATGGCATAAAAATGTATTCATTTTTCAAACAACTTGTCTAATGTAGTTTGTTTGATGATTGTAGTTCAAATTTATACAATTTTGCTGGATATTCATGTTAGTGCTAAGTGAAATGGGCCAAAATGCATTGAAAGTACTTGTATGAAGTGAAGTTTTAACACTTAAATCTCAAAAGATTCAAAAGATTATATTGTCATTGAAATAAAATAATCTTTGTAATCATATTTAAGAAACTGATTGAAAAAAAAATGTCGCTTTTTTTGGAAAAATTGTTACACTGGTCAACCCAAGCTAAACCCATTACATGACCATCGATTTAGTGACCTCTAATTTTAAGTATAACACCGGTACATCTGTATTTGCAGGAGGTGAAGAAGGTAATAATGTGGGTCCCACCAGCCAAACCAAAGCATCGGCTTCGAAGAACATCATCAACTCCTTTCTGATGGCTGATGAATCTGTGGAAGGTTGGAACAACGGTAAATGTTTTCGTTTGTTATCTTGGTCTGACTTATTGAAGTTCTGCAGCAATGAAAGTGGAAGTCTAGAGTTTTGCTACTTTTCGGTTGTAGTTTGTTTTATGTACATTTGATAGTGTATGAGTGTATCGTTCGTTGGATTAACTTAAATTGTTCATTTAGAGACATGTGAAAACAACTTAAACAATCACTAGTGCCCAAAGCACACAATGCTGATTATGGTCAATGAAAAATTTCATGGCATACACATACAGTGGTCCAATTCAACATCATCAAATAGAACAAAAAATGAAAGAAGAATAACTCATAAACGGTAAATAATCTATTCTGAATGTCTGATCATTGAAGAACTTTAACAGTCCTAATTTACAGACGAATTGTATTTGATCTATAAAAATCTGCATGCGTCTTCTGCATTCACAAGACACCTGAAAATGCCACTGCTAAGACAAAAAAAATCAACATCTTTTCTTTTATTTTAGGGCAAAAATTATTTCTTTTATTTTATCATTTTTCAAAATTTTATTAAATGTCATTAATACAATAAAATATGATTAACAAACTACATTACTATAGTAAGAAATTAACTTTTTAAGATAAAATGGTTTAGGCGGTTGTAAGCGTTAAAAATACAATTTATGCAACTTTCAACATGAATATATTTCATTCAACACGAAATAGTTCAGAGAGGTAAAATAGTAATTCTGCACAATTATTCATAAGTCGAACCAAACAGCCCTTTACTACTTCAGCTCTTACTAGTTCAGAACCTCTTAATCATTCAGACATCTTACTGGTTCAGCACTTAATGGCTCACCACTTGGCAAACAGCCCCTAAGCTAATAAGTTACATATTCCTAACTTTTCAAAACCACTTTATTTATTTCTTCATAAGTTAAAATCTATAAAGGCCATATGGTTTGTCAAACACCTTATACACATAAGTTATAAGTTGATGAAAATAAAGAATTCCAAGCACATACCCAGGTGGAGATTATACATTCAAACTAATTTTTAAATCAAACTTATTAATTATTTTAACCAATTAATAGCCGAGGACCTCTTCCATCGTAATAGTTGTTGGAAATACAGTACCTCTCACTCCAAATCGTTAAATGCTCGTAAAAATCGTTTACTCGAAATCACCATATACGGGTTCATCAGATAATAATCACGTGACAAATGTTCGTTAGCAGCCTCACGGTCCTACTTAGGTCGAGCTCTTCTTGTTTAACAACCTTGATTTTTAGACCTGCATTTTTTTTTTCTATAAACGCGTTGACTTGCATGGGTTTTCGAGGCAATCAAAGCTTAGTAATAGAAAATAATCACGACGAAAGTTATCTTCATATGTTAAAGAAATTGTAATACTTTCTAAAGTAAAACGGACACATATGACGTATGAAATGTCATTATAACATTTCTAGTCTAGTCATGCAGTATAATAGCGCGGTGCTACAAAAAGGATATATTAATTACTTGAACTAATGAACAAATACGGAATCTAAAGTGAATTGTTATTAATATTGTGGTACAAAATAAACGATATAGATGAAGACGCGAAACACAGTGTTAAATATTAACGAGTCTGTAGGCTGTAGCTATACGTGACAGACATCTATATTGGTGCTAGTCTTGACCACCTATGTAAATTGACATTATATTAAGCACTCGTGTTTTACCCAGCGTGTTGCGTCGGGGCAATAGTAAAACACAAGGATTGTCTGTCGCAAGTGTTGAGGCAGTAAGTCAATGCGAATTCGGTTGGTTTATGCCACATTCGTGACGGTACAGAACTAAGATAAAGGCATTTTGTCGATATTCGTTACGTTTGTTATGACACTAGAGCTAGTATAAAACGCATTGAGTCTACTCGAATTCGGTCGGTTTCTGTCATGTTCATTATGGTATCGGATCTAAAACAAAACAAAACAAAATTTACATTCGACCGGTTTCGTTAAGTTTGTTATAGACCAAAACTAAAACAAACCAAAAAAGACCAATAAAGTGTAGCAAAGTTGCCCAACCAGGATTTTACGGCACCAAACTTCTTGTTTGTATTATATAATAATAATTATTATTTGTCATGGGGGATAGTATGAATATTAGTGATATTGTGTTATGTCAAATTAGACAGGCGGTGTAAGTTGCACCGAATATACATGTATACATGTGACATACGTGCTACTTGATAATTATATGAAGTATGTTTGTTAATTGTAGCTACGTGAATATAGCCTTGAAATCCATAAGTTAGTTTATACACGTGGGACGCCTGTACTGACATTTGACATCAACTAAATAAACAATATTTGTCACTAAATAATTATTTTATTAAACAATAATAGTAAATTATAAAACTTACTAGCGAACCATCTAGAATGGCGCGTCAATTAACACCAAGATATGTTAATATGACGACGACTAAAATACTATATGAAAATGAATACCTAACTATAGTTCGAAAAGGATGAATAAACATTACTAGAAAGGGGGGGGGGGGGGGGCCTAAACGGTTCATGTACACAGTAGTAGAGATGTTCAACGAAACCGGTTCCTGGACCCGAACCGGTGGACCCGAACCGGACCCGAACCGGTTCCTACCCGTTTTTTGTAGGAACCGGACCCTATCTGATTCAACCCGATGATCCGTGACCGGTTCTTGCATTTCTGAGTGGGGGCGGGTAGGAACCGGAACCGAACCGGCGGCGCATTTGTTAGCCCGAAAGGCATAACTAAGAACTCGTAATGGCCGTAGCGAGTCCGGAATGCGGTTTTTGGGATATCTTCCTCCTGAATTCTAACCTGATGGTATCCCGATCAAAGATCGATTTTTGAGAAATAGCTCGCACCTTGCAGCTGGTCAAACAGGTCATCAATTCGGGGAAGAGGGTACCTATTTTTGATTGTTAACTTGTTCAACTCCCTGTAATCAATACACATTCTAAGGCTCACGTCCTTCTTTTTCACGAATAGTACAGGTGCACCCCACGGGGAATGACTAGGTCGTATAAATCCTTTATCCATCAATTCTTGCAACTGATTGGATAATTCTTGCATCTCGGACGGTGCAAGTCGGTAGGGTGCTTTAGCAACAGGGCCAACTTGAGGTATTAAATCGATTCTGAATTCGACCTGTCGGGTTGGCGGTAATCCAGGAAGTTCTTTTGGGAAAACTTGTGGAAATTCGCGTACCACCGGGATATCTTCCACCCGTTTCTCCTCAGAATCAGTGGCCGTTAAGCTAGCTAGATACGCCACGCATCCCTGGCGTATATATTTTAACACCTTGAGGTGGGATATAAATGGTATCATTGTGCCCGATTTCTCTCCTTGCACTAACACCTCTTCGTCATCCGACACCCGGATCTTGACGATTTTCTTTTCACAGTTTATTTCCACTTTGTTACGTGCTAACCAATCTCATTCCCACGATTACGTCAAAACTACCTAATTCTACCGGTAATAAGTCAATCAGGAAGGATTGATCGTTCAGAATAAAAGGGCAATCCTGAACTATCATGGTTTTACCGTTAGCGACTTCTACGGTATAAGGTTCTATGGTTTCACTAATCGGAAGGTTTGCTATCGATAGGAACTTAACGGAGACAAAACTTCTATCGGGGCCCGTATCAAATAATACAGAAGCGTAATGATCAGAGACGAGGAATGTACCTGTCACTACGCTGGGGTCCTGGCGTGCTTCGTTCGCCCCCATCACAAATGCTCGGCCTCTCGCCGGATTGGACGACGATGCCTGACTCACGGTTTGCCTCCCAATTCCTCCCTGGTTCAGTTTCGGACAGTATCTCTTGAAGTGATCTGTGCTGCCGCATTCAAAGCAAGCACGACTGGTGGTCATCGTTTGGTTTCCTTGTTGGTTTTGTTGCCGGGCTGGTTGGGTCCTAAATGGCTGCGCACGGATAGGTTGCGGTTGTCGGTTCAGATTGTTCAGGTTTGTCCTACATCTCGGTGCGTAGTGCCCATCCCTGCCACACCGATGGCACACTACCCCCTGCACTCGCCACCATGCTGGTAACCGCATTTTCCACACCTAGGAAACGTCCCTGTCTGCGGTTTCTGCCTTCCGCCTGAACTAGTCATGGCGTAGTTCTGGGCAGCGGGCCGAGCACGTTTATTTTGTTGCTTTTCCTGGATCCTATTGTCATACGTACCTCGCTTTCCCCCAGCAGACTCTCCTGCCACCTTCAGTGACCCACTCCTCACGAAATCGTATGTGACGATACCAGCTTGCGTCACCGCACCCTCAAACGTCTGGTGTCCCCCAGCGTTGACTATACTCCTTACTACTGGAGTTAGTCCCCATATATAACGCTCAACCCTCTTTGACTCTGGGGTGACCAACCATGGCACCAATCGCGACAACTCATTAAATCGGTTCGTATAACCCAAGTGGTCTGCCCCCTGCATCTCCAGGTTCCACAATTCGTTTTCTAACTTCTGCAGTTCGTTTTTCGGGCAGAAATGTTCCAGCACAAGGGCCTTGAGTTCTGCCCAGGTCATGCGGTTTGTCGCTGCCTGACCGCGAGTCTGCACTATTGTGTTCCACCATGTCAAGGCATGGTCCGTGAACGTGCAGGCAGCGTACTTAACAACATAATTCTCAGGGCAGTTGCTGATGTTCACAACAGACTCTATTTTCTCAATCCACTTAACCAACCCGTTTGGTCCCTCAGACCCGCTAAACTCTAGGGGCTTGCACAACATAAAATCTTTGATTGAACAACCCTTTGTTGCAGGAGTCGGTTCAGTGCGGTTCGTTTCTACACTAGGTATCGGGCTATTACTGTCTGTAACGACCACCCTAGGCGGTGCATCATTACTCGGAATCGGGTTACCGCTCGGTGGAAGATTAACATTTTGTTCCCCATCATTATTGGTGGTCGTTTGATTGCTCGCAGGGTCTGGATTGGTCGTATTGTTAATACTGGCGGCGATGCGCGATAGTATATCCGGTATCGCCGCCTCTAACTGCCGAGCAATCAGACGACTCACATCCACTTCTGACATTTGAGCTGACCGTTTTGGTGCCATTCTACACAACATTAAGAAAAACACATATAATTAATACAAATTCCAATCTCGATACACAACACATATTCTATTCATTAATAAACATCAGTACATATTACATAAACATCAGCCCATAGATTAAGTTTTCATACATTAGTCCTACATCGGCATCATTTCGACATAACCCGCTATGGGTCAGTGCTTGAATGATACACCAAAAGTATCTACAATGGTATTCCCAAAAAGAGACCCCCTATGGGTTAGTGGCTGTACTATAACTACCCAAGATTCACTCTATGTTAGCATCGCCACTAACTGCTTACACAGAGTATCAAAAAGCGGACCCTGATTACTACCACCCTAACATGATCTAAACATGGTGGTATACCAACCACACCAACACTGCCACCATCACCACCAACACCGCCATCAAACCCCGAATCCGTGTCTCCATCCGGTCAATCATCCACTGGGAGTATGCACCCTCCCTCCTCAGCTGGCCAATCGCGTACTGGCTGTCCAGTACGCAGTCCGCCAAGTGATTCCTCCTCTGAATCCCCACCGTCAAGGCGACGGTGTGATCAACCACCTGCTCGTGGAGCACTCGGAGCCATGCAGCCTCGGAGGAGGGACGCTCATCCCTCTCCAGCCTAGGGGTACCCCACACGGGTGGAGGCACAGGCTCAGGCTGGGGGCGGGAGGACTCGCCCCTGTGGTAAGTGGGTCTGGGTGGGGTAGAGGTAGTTGGGACATAGGGGACACTGATTCGCGCCGTGAGGCGCGGACCGGGTCTGGGAGGGGTAGGGGTGACCTGTGGTGCGGGTGGGGTGGGGGATCTGGCAACCCTAGCAGGGGAGGACAAGCTAGCACTCCTATGGCTAGTCTCAGTAGGCTTAGTGCTGGATGCTAAGCGTAAGCTCCTAGAGTTCCCGGAACTGGCCTCCTCCGGGTCCTCTTCCATGGACAAACTTCGAGACCTCGACATCCTTACCTGTACACAAGTTAGCAAACATATAGTTCCTTCCATGATGTAAATCACAATTAATATACACATACTTATACAACTTTGCCACATAAAAATATTATCATATACTTACACATATGTTGCCGGTTTTACCTATTAGTGTTCCCCGTGACTTCCCCTGAATTCCCTCGTGTGGACAAGTCTGTTATTATGTTCCGGACTATAATAACTCACTTGTCCATCCAAGTTCATCCAGATCTCGTCACTATAAATTATTAGTTGATATTCAGATCCTATAATACTTGAGCTACTGGTTATATTGTAGGTATCTTTTAAAGACATCCTAATTCTTTATAACCAATGGCTCTGATACCAAGTTCTGTAACACCCCGTAACCGCAGCGGAAACGTAAACGGGATGTAACAGACACATCTGATATCAACAGCATTGCTTATAAAGAAAACACAACTACATTAATTTACATCATATTACATTGTTCCAAGTTTAGTTCCCGTCTAGGCGTTAACACATAGGTTTTACCAACAGTACGTTAACATATTTAATACAAAATGATCACTAAGCTTCCACAAAAAGCACGCATCATCAAGCATGTAGCACTTATTCCAGTTTGGGAGTACCTAGAAGGCATGTAAAGAAAACGGGTCAACTACGAATAGTTGGTGAGTTTCACTAATTTAAACAACTGTGACAAATCATTATAATAATCATATATTAGCGATGTATTTATACTTTTACGGACATCTGGGGACACTGTCAACCCAGTACAGTACCCATTCCGGGGGCAAAGTTAACCCAGAAACACTTCTAGGGACCTCTGGGGACACTGTTAACCCAGTACAGTACCCATTCCGGGGGCAAAGTTAACCCAGAAACACTTCTAGGGACCTCTGGGGACACTGTTAACCCAGTACTGTACCCATTCCTAACGATTCCCGTACAATCAAATTTTTATAAATACACGCAATTCCATGTGTTCAGTATGTACTTAAACATTTCAATAATAACATGCTTTCCGCCCCGTGAAAATATTTAAAAACACAATTCAGAAAAAGGGGCTCGTGAAACTCACCTTATCGTAGGCAATTAGGTATCACAGTACACCAGCTATTAGTCCGGATCTGTAATACGATCCCTAAGTTCGTTACTATATAATCACTATTAACATAACTTAAACCGTGTTAATCGGTACATCTGGGGACACTGTTAACCCAGTACTGTACCCGTTCCGGGGGCAATGTTAACCCAGAAACACTTCTCAGGACTCAGATTGTGATATCGTTTAGAGTTCACTAGTCAAAATTACTACTAGTCGTTTTTCCGTTTTGCATGCCTAGCACGGTTATCCGTTTTTACGTTTCAAAAAATGAGTTTGGTCACACACGACCTGAAAATAGTTGTTGACTGATAATTTAAGTAAAGTTGTGAATTTAGAGCTCGGTTTAGACGTCCCGATTGGCCGCGGGACCCGTTTCCGTCTTTGGCGTACCGGAAACTGTTAAATCGGTTAAAATTACTCAAATCATCCGAATTATTTTCGGATGATTTATTTTTACTTGTTTAACTCAATTATATAAAAATAGTTCATTTTTAGGGTTTTTATACACCAGTCAGCTCGCTTATGCGAACTTTACCGGTTTACGCGTTTTAAGCTTTAAAAGTTTGTTTTTATCTTCTTTTTAGCACAAATAATTATCCGTTTAATCTCGGATCTTGAAATTTTGCACAAATCACTTTTTGACAGTGGGGAATTTTATAAAAATATTTCCAGAATTAATTTTTATATTTAAAATTTATTTATCTATTTTTAAACACCATTTAAACACTAAATATGTCGTAAATACCAAACGATCTTAGAAAAATCCCAAATTCTTCCTGGATGACCCCTGCCATCTCCATTGTCCCCTGTAATTTTTCCAGAACCAAAATCTCTTTTTACATGCCATTTTCACCAAAACCGGGCTAGAAAACCCTAGAATTCGTTTATCCAAAAAGCCTACTTAGACTTCTCCAACTGACCTAAAATTTTGTGTGTGACTTATACATGTTATAAAAAGCTTATCTGGAATTTCCCATAATTTTTCACGATATTTAACTATTTTTCACCATTTTTGGTCAAAACCGAGCATTAAATTCACCAAATATTCATCCTTTGTCCAAAAATTACCAAAAATTCACAGAACTCATATTTTCATGTGCCTAACACCTCTGTTAAATTTCATGACCAAAATCTAAACACATAATAATCTGTCCAAATCACAACATCATACAAAAAAAACCGAACTACCTTGTATTTCTAGCTTCAAATCGCAAGGATCTCGCTTTCTAGCCCTTGCTATCAACTAGATACAACACCTACAAGCACAATAACACCACACCAAGCAAGTTACACCCACAATCAAGCCATTTCTTTCATGGTTCCGGTTATGACTTAAAAACAAAGATTTAACCGTAAAATTCGTTTTTGGTTCGTTTAACTCCTTTCTTGGACCAAGATCCCTTGTATAACCCGTATACATCACTTGATCATGCAAGAATCGGTTTTATCTCGGGTTTTCAACCTTTTTCACTTGAAACCTCATTTTCTTGTAATTAAACTCGAAAAATGAAGATGAAAACGAATATAACTCGATCTTTACCTCGGTTTTCTTGCTAGAAATCTCGGTTTTAGTTCATACTTTGGAGAGAAAGTGGAAGAATGTTGATTTGTTTGTGTGAAAAAAGAAAATCAAGACAAGGGGGGGATACCCCTTGTCCGATCGGCATTAAGGAGGGAGTGGGGTGGGACCCACTTCTTCATTCTTAGCCACACATTCAGATTTCCATAATCTGGATAATGTTTTGGATAATCTGGTTCAGTTCGTTTTTCGGTTAAATGTTTAATTCGGCTTAAAACGAGGCTAAAACGGTCGTTTTTCGGCTAAAAAATGAAATTTATATAAAACCAATTTATAAAACTTTAAAAACTTAAACCATGGCATTTATTATCTTAGGACATCATATTATTGATAATCGAGCATCTTTTTCGGCTTGATCGATCGTCTCTTGCTTGGTTTGGTATTAAAGGTTTCGTTTGACGTACCGACGTACCATTAATCGAAATTTTCTTTTTTTGTGCTTTAATTCACTTATCCCGAAGCTTTAACACTTCGTAAACATCACTAAATATTATGTATCTCGTCTATAATGTATCCCCGATTCGTTCGGGCTTCAATAACCGTTAATCGGTTAATCGTGTTTCCAATACGATTAACTGTATAATCGAGTATATTCCGTAATGTGAATCATACATACTCGTATAAACGCATTATAATTCATATATTCATTATCAAATAACACATAAATAGTATATACCGGCTAGGGTATACCTGAATTTGCCGGAATCGTTACATTCTCATAGCGAACCGAACCCTTTAACGAACTGGTTATTTAAACGAATTGGACCTCATAACGAACTGGTCCTTTGACGAATCAGTTCAGGTAGCGAATCAGTCCATGTAACCAATTTGATCTTCCAATTCGTCACCTCATTTAACGAATAACGAATCAAGGGTGATTCGTCATCCTTTTCCTTTAACGAATTGAACACGAAATAAGTCTGGTTCGTTAGACTTTCTTTAGTGAACCGCTTGGCGAATCACCCCAAGTTTGTTAACTTCTCGTTGATGAACTAGGGTTAGTTCAGAGAATGTCAGAACATTCTCTGACATTCCTCTAACCTCGTACCACTTTCCGGCGCCGCCTTTGCCGGAAAACCGGGATCTCGTCGGAAAAACGAGATCCAGCTTATTTCTCCACCGTTTTCTCCGTTTTTCATCTCGTTCGATCCAGATCTGAGCTAGGGTGACCCCTAAGCTCTTATTAGGTTCAATTTATACCCGATTCCACCCGGATCTTGTGACTCTAACGGTTAACGGTGTCAGCTCGTCATTTCGTGATCATATCTAACGGGTTTAAGCTCATACAACATCATAATATCATTACCTTGGATCGAGATCGGTTTTCTATCCTGGATCGGCTAGAGAAAGGAGAGATATTAGAGAGAGAACTTAAGTGTGTGTTTTGGTGGTGTATGGAATATGTGTGAAATGAAATTAAATGGGTAATTATGACTTATATAATTATGGATCGTGGGCTTAAGCCCATGGTCTTTCCTTCCTTCCTTCATAACCCAAGTCCATAACCCATATTCATTTAATCCCATGGTCTTTCCTTCCTTCCTTCATAACCCAAGTCCATAACCCATATTCATTTAACCCAACACTAGCCCGACTCATAATAACTCATATTTCCTTTTATTAATCGAAACTCGAAAAACGGGATGTTACATATAATAATGATACAAATTAATATTGTTTTTATATAAGAATATATTTCAAAAAATGTGTACTAATTTTTATTAAACAAAACATAACTATTTATCGGAGGTCCTTGAAGGGACACAATACATAACTATTTAACCGTTAACATTAACCCAACGGTTAACCAGTCTTAGAACCGGACCTTGTTTCTAAACTATGGATTTTAATCTAAAATTTAAGATACCATATTATAACCTTGAATATATTATTAACGGGTTTCCATCGTAAAAATATAAACAATTTATTTTGAAAACCAAATGATACGTGTCTACGTAGTATTTGTGTTTTAAATTACATAATAGATGTTGGATAGTGCATATATATATATATATATATATATATATATTTATATTTATATAAAAGATTAGGATCATGTGAGAATTATTTTGAAATTGAGAACTTTAAAAACAATTTTAGACCACAAAAAACACTCTTTTAAACAAAAAATAAAAAAATTTATAAAACAAAAAAAAAAACTCAAAAATTAAAAAATCGAAAAACCAAAAATTTTTATTTCTCATCCCGGTTTTATAAAAAAAATAAAAAAAAATGAAAAAAAATTTCGTTTTAACAAAATTATACACATATGTATAATACTTATTTTTCAATTTTTATAAATGTTTTTCTATACACATATGTACAATTTAAGGTATATGATAATGTACATATGTGTACATTACGTAACTAGAGATTAAATGAAATTATACACATGTGTATAATACGAAGTTTTTTTATTTATTATTTATTTTTTATTTTTTATGAAACCGGGATGAAATAAAAGAATTTTGGTTTTTTTTACGTTTTTAAATATTTGTTATTTTTTGTTTTATGATTTTTTTTAAATATTTTTAGAGGTTTTTTAGTGGTCCAAAATGGTTCTCAAAGTTCTCAATTTTCAAATGATTCGCTTAGGATCGTTACTATATATATATATATATATATATATATATATATATATATATATATATATATATATATATATATATATATATATGAGGGTTCAAATAAAAACAATTGTTTTATGAGAAAACTTTAAAATAAAGTACACCACCTAAATAGGACATTATAACATGTAAATATGAAACTATACAACTATTAAAAACTACCAATCTTAACCACTAGATCCTAGATCCAATGGTGTACATCTATTTTTATGCTTCTCACAAAACTATTGTTTTTTACATTAATCATACCACACACACATATATATATATATATATATATAGGGGATGATTCAAGAGAGAAATGATATTACTGCAAGAAATGCGAGAAATGAATATGGGCCACTAGTTTTGTTTTTAAGTTTTAAATGCTTAAATGCTAAATAAAGAAAATATTAATCATTTTCTTTCTTCAATTAATATAACTAATAAACCAAAATACTTATCTACTTAATTAATATAACTAATTAAATTATTATAATTGGAAAATATTAAGAACTCATTTATTTTTATAACTTATTTTGTGTGTTTTGAATTTTTATCTTACACAAGTATAATTTATTCATACATTAAAATTTCTTTCTATCCAAAACTAATTTCTTCCAATTCAATATATTAATATCCATCAACATATACTTACATTATAATGAATAATACCAAAAAACTATTTTACATATATTTGCATTAGATATCAACAAAAAACATACAACCTACACTTGTTATAAGAATAAGACAACATATAACCTACACACGAAAAACATATAACCTACACATAAAATTTATCATCAATAAAATACACATGCACACGAAAACATATAACCTACACAAAAAATTTTTATCTTACACAAATACAATTTATTCATACAATAAATTTTTTTTTATTTAAAACCAATTTATTCAAACTCAACATATCAATATCCATCAACACGTAGTTACATTGTGATGAATAATACAAAAAAACTATCTTACACATGTTTGCATTACATGTCAATAAAAATATACAACCTACACAAAAACATATAACTTATACTTGTTCTACGAATAAGAAAACATATAACCTACATACGAAAAACATATAACTTACACAAAAAATTCATCATCAATAAAATACACACGCACACGAAAACATATAACCTACACACGAAAATTTTATCTTACACAAATACAATTTATTCATACATTAATTTCTTTTTATTCAAAACCAATTCTTCAAACTCAACATATCAATATCCATTAACACGTAGTTACATTGTGATGAATAATACAAAAAACTATCTTACACATGTTTGCATTAAATGTCAATAAAAATATACAACCTACACAAAAACATATAACTTATACTTGTTCTAAGAATAAGAAAACATATAACCTACATACGAAAAACATATAACCTACGCATATGTAAGATATGTGTATCTTTGTGTAGTTTTTATAATTGTTGATGTCGAATTACATATGTAAGGTGTATGATTTTTGTATGTTGTACGTTTTTATTGCTCAAAACAAGTGTAGGTTATATAACCTTGTGTAGGTTGTATATTTATTGTTTAGATTTAACGGACACATTTATATGATATTTTATTATTATTATTATTATTATTATTATTTATGACAATAATTTTTATAGGCATACCAATTGAATATATATATATATATATATATTATGTTTTGATATTTAGTATTAAAAAAAACACGTTGATATATGCTAATAAATTCAGTGGGGAAATTATTTTTTTAATATAAAGAAATAACATTATATGAATAAATTATATTTATGTTGAATAAAACGAAGAATGTGTAAATAAAAAATAAAACTATAGTAGTGTTTTTATCTTTTTTAATTATTATAGTTAAATTAGTTAGATATATTAATTAGAGATATATTATTATGGTTATATTAGTTGTATTAATTGAAGAGAGGGTGTGTATTTATTGTTTCATTTACATCTTATTTACTTATTTTTAAATATTTACAATTAATAAATAAAACTAATTGCTCATTTTCATTTCTCGCACTAATATCATTTCTTTCTTGAACTTAAACATATATATATATATATATATATATATATATATATATATATATATATATATATATATATATATATAAGGTCAAGTTCATGAGAGAAATGAGATTATTGCGAGAAGTCATCTCAACCAATCATAATTTTTCTTTTATTTTTTCTTTTAATTAATTACAATGGTACAATGGTAAATATTCAAATTGCTATATTTGGAAAAGAATTAACTCGTAAATTAATAGTTAACAAATACATTTTAATTTAACCATACATAATAATATATAAATATTTTCTATTTATGCGTATTTCATATGATACTTATATATCTTATTTTTGTTACATTATGTTTAAAACAGGGTAACCGAATCCAGCCTATGTCATGAAGGCTTATAATATTATATTTTTTTATCTTTTTTTTTTGGTTACATTACGCTTATACATTGTTTTACTAGACAACTTCTAATGCTTATGATATTGTTAATACACGGTTTTGCATCTCGGTATTTGTATAACGTATTTGATCTTTAGTATAATGTATAGGGGTATTTGGTATTTAATGTAAGTTTCATTCATTAGTCCTTTCTAATGAATGAGACCAGTTTAGCATGCCTCATTCGTTATATATATTAACGAATGAACATAACGTATGTTAACTAGTAAGAGGCTCATTCGTTAGGCATGTCTAACGACTGAGCTCGTCTTCTATATATACCCTGTAACTTATCTTATTTTATAACAGTTCTGTTTATTATTGATCGAGTCTCGTTACTCTGTCAAAATACTCTCTCAACACACACTGTTAACGAAATTTACCCGCAATTAAAGTAATCCTAGTCATAGTTCATATCAAAGACTAGATCGTAAACGAATTGAATCAGATCAGATGGATTCTCAAGTGGTATCAAAACCTCTGTCTGATTGAATCGTGATTAGGAATCTATTACAACACAATTGAATCATTGATTGATTGATAATTGTGTCTAAATGTATTGATATTGTGTTCGAACAGTTCAAGGTATAATATCATTCAATTAGGTATTGAATTGATCATAATTAGTATGAATTGGACTCTAGGAATGTTCGTACTGATGTTGTGAACATCTAATAGAGATTAATTGTATTAAGTGTTCGTGAATTGATAATTCAAGCTTATGCAGGAACAAAGACTGTTTTGGACGAGTTTTTGGTAAAATTGGACCTCAATTGGATTATGTTTGTGGTTCAGATCAGTTCGGTAATGTTCAGAATGAATTGACGAGTTAATTAAGTGTTGAATTAGGTGATTTGGTATAGGTTTAAGGAGTTTGGATTGTTTATGTGTTTGTCCGTACTAATTTGAATCTGGAAAATGAGTTTGAAGATTTGAAGATTTAAATATTTGAATATATGAATGCTTATTCGTTCTTTTCTTGAGCTCATTCAATAGATTTAACGGCTCATTCTTTAAGCAATTATAACTGTTTATGACAGCTGCTCAGCATTTATAACAACCCATTCGCTACTACATTTCCGCATTCGTTCACATAATTGTATTCGCTATAATCATACGTTATTGTTCATTCGTATTGAGTTTGGATTGTTTATGTGTTTGTCTGTACTAATTTGAATATGGAAAATGAGTTTGAAGATGTTAAGATATGAATATTCATTAGTTCTTTTCTTGAGCTCATTCGTTAGATTTAACGGCTCATTTTTTAAGTAGTTAAACCGTTTGTGACAACTGTTCATCATTTATAACAACCCATTCACTACTACATTTCCGCATTCGTTCACATAACCATATTCGCTATAATAATGCGTTATTGTTCATTCGTATAAATAGTAGCATCATTCGGTGATTTCATTCATTCGCCAGTGCTTCATTCGTATATTTCCCATTCGTATGAATAGTAACATTCGTTATTGTTCATTCATTAACCAAACATACTTCATTAATTACCAAAAGTTTATCTCATTCATTACCTAAAGTATCTTTGACTTTCACAGATTGTCATTACCAAAAGTTTCAATTTGCGAGTTTTAAACCATGAACTTCTAAATATCACAAATTTCTATGCACTTCCTTTAATGCAATTTATATTGAACCTAGATTCTGAGATCGGGTCTCATACGAAATGCCCGAGACTCATGAATTTGTGTGATTTTCTGAAATGGGAACCAAGGTTTAAAGCTCACTTGGGATCGGTTCATCTGGATTGTATGCAGAGTTTAGATGTCGTTTATAAGCCTGTGTTGGTTGGAAGTGAATCTACTGGATGATCTGAGAAAATGTTTACTGACATGACCAATGAAGAAAAGAAAGCTTACGAGATCGAACAAGGGCTTATTCTACATTGACCATGTCTTTTCCTAAAAATATTTTTCATCAAGTAAGCAGTATGTGCTTCCTTATTTCAACACTTAGGAGTAAGGAGCATGGGGAGTACCAAGGAAAACAAGAAATCAATGCTTAAGTTGCAATCGACAAACTTTTGTTTCCTAAAGGGTGAAACCGTGATGGAGTTATTGACAAGGTTTTGTCATCTAATCGCCGAGATGAGTAATTTCATGATGTCTTCAAGTGAGATTGACCAGATTGATATTGTGAAGAATTCTCTACTTGCTTCATATTCCACATACTTGTTGGTACTTA
>NW_027500625.1:0-30814 GCF_021521415.1 Bidens hawaiensis
ACCAAGGGAAACCGACTGTTTGTGCCATGATGGGGTGATCTTAGGCAAAATCATGAAGGAGTGTCATGATTCGTTATGGGCTGGTCATCCTGGAGTAAAAAGAACGATGGAAATCATCGAATGTACATTCTATTGGTCACGTTTAAAGGATGATGTTGAGGCATATGTTCGAACTTGCCTAGTCTGCCAACAAGACAAGATCGAAAAACGTCAACCTGGAGGATTGTTGGAGCATTTACCCATTCCAAAGGGGCCATGGGAAAGCATTTCCATGGACTTCATAACTTGCCGACCCAAGTCTGAAGGCTCCGGGAGTATTATCGTGGTGGTTGATAGGTTCTCAAAATATGGAACCTTCATCCCTGCACCTGCCGATGTAACTGTTGCTGAAACGGCAAGGCTGTTTTTCAAGCATGTGGTCATGTATTGGGGGATTCCGCATGTAATTGTTAGTGATCGAGACCCACGATTCACTGGGAAGTTCTGGTGTGAGCTGTTCAAGATTATGGGGACTGACTTAAACTTCTCAACCAGCTTCCACCCCCAAACGGATGGGCAAACCAAAAGGGTTAATGCCTTGTTGGAGTTATATCTCTGAAACTATGTAAGTGCAAATCAAAAGGATTGGGCAAAACTCCCTACTGTTGCACAGTTTTCTACTTCTTACAAAAGTCTGAAGGAATGGCACGAGCAAGCTGACTTGGCTCGGGCTTCTCTAAACAAAGCAGCTAAGAAAATGAAGAAATGGGCTGACGATAAACGACGGCACATAGAGTTTCAAGTTGGAGACCAAGTTATGGTGAAACTCGTCCCAAAATCAGTTCAAGTATCTTAGGAAGGTTCACAAAGGACTTGTTCGTAGGTACGAAGGCCCATTTCCGGTGATCGCTCGCGTTGGTAAAGTTTCTTATAAACTTCAACTACCATCAAAGTTGAAGATTCATCCTGTCTTTCATGTAAGTTTCCTTAAGCCTTATCATGAAGACTTGGAAGACCCAAATCGCGGTATGTCTAAGCGGGCGCCAACCGCTGTTGTAACATCATTAGATCGGGAAGTTTCTGAGATTCTGTCCGATCGAACTGTTAGTCGAAGGGGTATGCCAAAGCACAAAGAATACTTGGTCAAGTAGAAGAATTTGCCGGACACCGAAGAAAGTTGGGAAGCCGAGGATACGTTATGGCAAATCCGAGACAAGATCAAGGAGTACCATGAAGCTAGCACGACGAGGACGTCGCGAGTTTAGGTGGGGGAGAATGTCACGACCTGCCTAAAATCAGATCGCATCAGCTCTTTTTTCCGGAGATTTCTGGCTGAATCAAGAGCCAAGTTCCATGGAAAATATCTTGGATATTTTCCATAGAAAATCCTGGATATTTACTTAGAAAATTCTGGACCAAAGTTACTAGAAAGGTCCTTGTAAATATCATAGATATTTACTTGTAAAATATCTTAGATATTTGTAATATTTTGATAATAGAAGGACCTAGAATGGAAGGTCCTAGAAGTAGGGGGAGCAAGTATAAATAGATGTATCCAGCCATTTGTAAATCACCAATCAAAGTTTGCAATACAAGTTCTCTTTGTAAAGCTCTCTTGTTATCTAAAGTTCCCTTTAAGCAACTCAACAATCTTGTGTTCCCTTTTCAAGTCTAAGAATCGTTGCTGCGTTTTGGTGATCAAGGCTGAACTTAGAAGGAGTCTAAGTGCCGCACGAGAGTCTAAGGGTTAACTCCGTGACACTATGCTTTGAATGTGAAGACCGATGTTATTAGTATAGGGGACGTTCCTATTGTTCGGGACTATCCGGATGTATTTCCTGATGATTTGTTAGATGTGTCGCCGAGTCGCTAGGTTGAATTTTGGATTGACCTTGTGCCCGACGCCAAACCTATTGCACAAGCTCCTTACCGCCTAGCTCCTAATGAAATGAAATAAATCCGAGCATCTGTAAGACCTACTCGATAAGGGTTTCATCCGTCCGAGCATCTCTCCTTGTGGTGCCCTAGTCCTTTTCGTCAAAAATAAAGACGGTAGTATGCGTATGTGTATCGATTATCGAGAGTTGAATAAATTCAAGGTGAAGAATATCTACCCCCTCCCGAGAAACAATGACTTATTTGATCAGCTCCATGGAGCTAGTTGGTTCTCAAAAATCGATCTTAGGTCGGGGTATCATCAATTGAATATCAGAGAAAAAAATATTCTGAAAACTGCGTTCCGCACACGTTACGGGCATTATGAGTTTCTGGTGATGTTTCGGGTTGACTAACGCGCCCGCTGCTTTCATGGATCTCATGAACCGAGTGTGCAGGCCGATGCTTGACCGTTCCGTTATTGTTTTCATTGATGATATTCTGGTGTATTCCAAGAGTGAAGAAGAACATGCCCGCCATCTTAGGGAAGTTTTGAAAGTCATGAGGAAAGAAAAACTTTTTGCAAAGTTCTTTAAGTGTGCATTCTGGTTACGTGAGGTGCAATTTTTGGGTCATGTCATTAACCCTAATGACATTTTAGTAGATATCGCGAAGGTGGAAGCAGTGATGAAGTGGGAACCTCCCAAATCTCCGACAGAGATTCGCGATTCTTGGGTTTAGCTGGGTATTACTGGCGGTTTATCCAGAACTTCTCTAGTATTGCGTCGTCATTGACTAAGTTGACCAAGAAGGGTGTTAAATATGTTTGGGGAGTTGACCAGGAGAAAGCTTTTCAGGAGTTAAAGGGGAGGTTAACACACGCCACGGTACTTGGTCTGCCCGACGATACTGATGATTTGGTTGTTTATTCTGACGCGTCGTATCAGGGGTTGGGGTGTGTTCATATGCATTGTGGCCGGGTCATCGCTTTTCCTCTCGTCAGCTAAAGTCTAACGAGGTAAACTATCCCACCCACGATCTTGAGTTGGCGGCCGTCGTTTTTGCTTTAAAAATATGGCAACACTACTTGTACGGCGTGCACTACGTCATTTACACCGACCATAAGAGTTTGAAATACTTCCTCAAAAAAAAGAGTTAAACATGAGGCAGCGACGTTGGCTAGAGTTGATCAAGGACTACGATTTGAAGATTATGTACCACCCGGGTAAGGCAAACGTTGTGGCAGACGCGTTAAGTAGGAAGGAGAGGCCAAAACCTGTTCGTGTTAAGTCCTATCAGCTCATTCTCAAACCCGATATTTTGAAGCAAGTCTTGCGTTTTCAGAACGAGGCTTTACAAGTGGAATAGATTATGTCAGAACATATGTGGGGTCGATGAAGTTCTTGGAAGGCGCGGGGGACGGAGTGAAGTATAGAGACGGTCGTTTATGTGGGACTTAGAGTCTTAATCTTGGATGAGGCTCACAAGACATGCTATTCCGTTCATCCGGGCGCGACGAAGATGTACCAAGATCTTAAGAAGAATTATTGGTGGCCAGCGATGAAGTATGACGTGACTCAGTATGTAAGTAAGTATTTGACGTGGTCACAGGTTAAGGCGGAACATCAGAGGCCATATGGGAAACTCCAGCCTTTAGACATTTCAGAATGGTAGTGGGAACACCTTACGATGGATTTTATTACTAAACTGCCTCGTACGCCCAAGAGAGGGTATGATACTATTTGGGTGGTGGTGGACCGATTGACCAAGATTGCACATTTCATACCCATGAGGGAGACTTGTAATTCAGAGCCACTTAGCCGATTTGTTTGTTCGCGAGATAGTGGCTCGACACAGGGTTCTAGTGTCCATTGTGTCGGATAGAGATAAACGTTTTACTTCTATGTTTTGGGAGAAATTTCACGAGGAGATAGGGACCAAACTTGATATCAGCACAACTTATCACCCGCAGAAGGATGGTCAGTCCGAAAGGACCATTCAGACCCTAGTGGATATGTTGAGGGCATGTGTGATTGACTTTGGGGGTAGTTGGGATCTGCATTTGCCTTTAGCTGAGTTCTCATATAATAACAGCTACCATGCACTATTGGGATGCCGCCATTCGAGATGTTATACGGGTAGAGGTGTAGGACTCCCGTTTGTTGGGGTTCGATTGGACAGAAACAACTTGGTAGCTTGGATGTCGTGGTGGCTAACACGGAAAAGCTTGACAAAATCAAAGCTTTTATGAAGGCGACACAGGACAGACAAAAGCCATATGCGGATAAAAGGCGGAGGCCTATAGAGTTTGAGGAAGGTGACCGAGTTATGTTGAAGGTTTCTCCATGGAAGGGTATCATTCGGTTTCGTAACATGGGGAAGCTAAGCCCTAGATTCATCGGTCCGTTTAGAATTCTGAAACGAGTTGGGGAGGTAGCCTATAGGTTGGAATTACCTTAAGAGCTTAAAGGAATTAATCCTACTTTTCACGTCTCGCATCTCAGAAAGTGTTTGGCGGACGGGGAGGTGCCTGTACCTCTCGATGACATTGAACTAGAAGCGGAATGGAATTACGTTGAGCAGCCTATTGCCATCCTTGACCGTAAGGAGAAGCACCTGAGGACGGGGAGGCGCCACTACTAGTTTGATCTTCCCGTGTTACGGGGGTTTATTTAAGTTCTTATTTTTAATCGTTTTGCTATTTAAGATGATTTATTTTGTTTTTTTAACATAGTTTTGTTTTATAATACATATTTATTAGCTTGTTATTATATTTTTTAGTGTTTGGGTTTTTTTAATTAAGATGTGTAGGATTTTTAGATTTTTAACGAACAAACATAAACGAACACGAGCAAGTTGATTTTTTTTAAATGAACAAACATGTACATAAATATTTGTATAATGAAAAGAGGACGTTGATGTAGTTGACGATGGTGGGTGGTATCAGAAGTAAACCGGGATGGAGATGATAGACCAACAACGTAGAACATGTAAAGAAGATAAATTAAATTAGGGTTTGATGATTAAAGTGTTTACCAATAAATGAGATCTTATAACCCATATGAGGGCTATTAGGGTTTGGTAAGACCCATAACACATGAAAATTATTCTTTGATTATTAAGAGGTTATTTCACAAATAAATGAGATATTATAACCCGTTTAATTAGGGTTATCCAGGTTTGGTGAGACTCATGACTCGTAAAAATTATTGTTTGATTATGAAAAAGGTTTACAAATAAATGAGATATTATAACCCATTTAAAGACTATCCGGGTTTGGTGGGACCCATACCCGCGAATTCGGGTCAAATGCATGAGAAGCTTCCATTTATAATTCAAGCAATCTGGTGGCTCTAAAGAACAGGGGAAACAATCTGAGAGCGACACGTAGGATTTTATGGTAGACAATTATACAGATAATTAGATATACCACTTACTTTATAAAACAAACTATTAACAAAATAAACTAAACAACTATCTATATAATCTAATTAAATATAAACTTAAGTAATTAAGATATTAACAGAGCACAAGTTAGATTTGTTAGTTAAAACAAGACTTTATAAAACAAACAATTAACAAAATAAACTAAACATCTATCTAATATAATAAAAGAATACAACTATATGCCACTTGTCAATCTCTCATCCATCCTCACCATTTTTAACTCGTTTTCAATATATGGGTTTTTACTCGGATCCCGCGTGGGTAATTACCCGACCTAGATATTAACTCCTTTTGATTTCATTCAACACAATCACAATTACGAACACTAGATCGTCTCCATTGCCGTTGTTGCAGAACCTGATTGCTATTTGCCTTCTTCGTTCTCGGGTTACACGTGCAAGACCGTTCTTTTTCACTGTTCCAAATTTATAAACCCTCTAACGAGCTACTCTGCTAAATCTCGTCTCCGTCGTCAACCACAGTGTTGTCGGCTACAACAGCATGGAGCGATCTCAAAGATCTCACTGGTCTTGTCAATCCAGCCCCACCACCAAGAACAAATCCGCTACTGATATGAAGAAACACTACATCATTGAAGAGAAGAAGCAAAACCCTAAGGTTTTGAAAACATTCATCAGTTTATTTTTCTTTTCATTACTTGTTGAAATTGTTACTGATTCAGTTTAATATAACTCGAAGTTCCCAGCTCACTTGTATTTTAACTTAAGTCGTCCCTACGGCCTGCATTCATATAACATATAAATATTAGTAGAGGTAAGTAGTTAACAAATTCCTGTTCATTTATTATTATAGGTGAAAGCATAAGGTTTTTTGATGAGTGAATCAATTTGTTTCATCGCAGACCACATGAACGTTTTATGCTTTGTTAGCATGTTTTAAAATTTATTTTATCTTTATTAATTAATCAAATTTTCATCAATTACCCGTGTAATATACGAGTCTCAAACTAGTCTATCTATTCTAATAAAGTAAAATAATTGTAAACACGTGTCAGTTTAGGGTTAATCCTCACAATTTTTTCCCTCCAAAACTAATATTGTCATAAATAAATAATTAATTATTCACTTTCCTTTTACATTCAATTTATATTATATCTATAAAATGATTGAATTATTCATTTTTCTTTAAACTCTATATTTATTATATCTATACACTTTTATAAAAATAAATATTTACATATTATGCTACTATGCATTGTTAGAATATATTTCACAACATACTTGGTGAATCCAAAAATCAACAACTACCCGTGTTTGTTAAATATTGAAAAAATATAATTTTAAATGTTATCATTAACGTATTATACTATGTATATTGTTAAAAACTATAAAAAAACAAAAAAAAATCTAATATGCTTTCAATTTACGAACTAATATTTTTAATTATTAAATTATAAATATATGATTAAAATTTGATCCATTTTAAAAAAATGCCATTTACCTATTGGTTTTTGTGTACATTGTCATATAAATTTATAAATTATAAATATATTAGACAAAATGGCAAAACTAGTTCTTTATGTTTTCATGGTTTTTTAATAGTCGTCCTTTAGAAAACTTAATGACAAAAGACATCCTTTATATTTAAAAAGTCTATCGTGTTATGTCCTTTGACCATAACCCAGTTAAATTTTCTCGTTAAATTTGATCACATACAAGGCACATGAGGGTAATATTGTAATTTTACATATTTATTTAACAATTGAAATAAAAAAGAAATAAATATATTTAGATGAACACCACTTCATTTAAAAATTATTAAAATAATAACAATCCCAAACTTTTTCAACTCTCCTAAACACACACTCAGCCTCCTTCATTCTACCACACAGAACCACCACCGCACTACCGTAGCTGCAACAAACGACGCCGGTGGTTCCTTAAACCCAACCGTTTTGCCGAAGGATGAATCCGTCGGGTGTTTTCCGACAACACACTTGAAACCCAGATATGAGGGCAACGGTGGTAGCCGATGATTTGAAGAGCACAACCCCATTGAAGGTCTGTAATTCTGCTTCAAAAAAAGTGTTTTCAAACTCGGTTCAATTTCCGGATATGATCTATTCCTCCGACCGGATCCCCACAGTGGCGGCGGCTGCCGAAACCACATATCTGTTTGGGATGTTGCTATGTTGCCAAAAAAAAAGACGCCACTAGTGGTGAAGAGAGGAGCAGAGAGAGTGAGAGGTAGTATTAACCCTAATTGGGTTATTCAAATTGGGGATTTAGAATGGAGAAAAACCCTACCTTGTTACTCAAATTGAGAATTTATGATGGAGCAAACCCCTAATTAGTTTCTCAATTTGAGGATTTAGGTGTGTATTATTAGGTTCAAAATTGGGGATTTAGAGTATAGGTGGTTGAAGATGGTCTGAATGTTAGAGAGAGAGAGAAGATGGTGGATGGGGAGATTAACTAAATACTTATAAATTTACAAATTTAACGAAAATACTTAACTGGGTTAGGGTTAAAGGACAAAACGTGATAGAGTTTTTAAATATAAAGGATGTATTCTATTATTAAGTTTGCCAAAGGACGTCTACTGAAAAACCGTGCAAACATAAATGACGTCTTTTGCCTTTTTGTCAATATATTATTTAAATCTATCTATTTATTTTTTGGTTAATTTAGTAAACTATACATATATGTGTTAAATTTTAAGGATAGTATATACCAATCACTTTCAAATATAATGAATTTTATCATATTTAGTTTCTTGGGTTTTTTATCAAGGATTGCTACGGTTTTTGTGGAACTTAAATTTGATTGTTATGGGTTAAAAGTTGGTAAATAGATCGTTTGGTACAAATTAACTGCATTTTGCTCAAATTTGTTACGGGTAGAAAAAGGGTAATCTAAATATTTTTAAAATTTTGAGAATACAAATATATTTATCGTCAAACTTGTTACGGGTTCAAAGTTTTGACTTGAAAATGTAAAACAAATGAAAGTTAAAATTTTAAATGTGATTGAGTTCGAATTTATTTTTAAGGACATTTTTGGAAATAGTCAAAAGATTCAGGATTTTACACATTGAGTATTTTTCTCATGACTATTAAAATTTATGTAAAAATGACAAACACTTCCGACATGCCACCTCCAAGCCTATCAATGCTTTTAACTTTTATCAAATTAGAAACATTTGTGTTAGCATTGACTTTTGGCTTAAATAGTGATCAGAATGTTGTAATTGAAACATGTCGTACAAAATTATGCTCAAGTGAAGCAAAACATTCACAAAATTGAACGAGTTAACCTTCTTTTTTTTGTTAATTAGCAAAGTCGAGAAGTCCCTCAAACTTATAAAAAAAATTCATGATGTAGCTCAAAACTATTATTATATTAGAAGTATTATTTGAAATTGGTTCATAACAATATTTTTTTCAATTATACATATATGATACTAAGAATAAATTTTCAATAGATGAAGTGCTCTTGTGTATGTTTTTGCAAGTGAATTGTTTTTTTATTATGTTCTTTTTTTTTGGAAAAAATCATTTTGTGATATAAATAAAATCAATTTATGTATAATGATACAAGTATAGATGTACATATTTCTATATACATTATGTATTTATTTATTTGTAACTTAATTATTTAGATAATCCTGTGTTTTACATGGGGTTTAAAACTAGTTAATAATAAAACAATACTCATTCCGTCCCATTTTAAATGTCCATTTTTCCACTTTTGGTTTTCAAATTCAATTTCCAATTGTGCCCTTACTATTACATATATTAGATGTTTCATTTCCAATTTAGCCATAATAACTTAAAGGACATTATTGTCATTTTACACCTGCTCATAAAATAAAATGATCAAACATTTCTTAATTTGTATGTTTTGGGTCCCATGACATTTAAAATGTGACGGAGGGAGTACATTTTAAATGTTAGAGCATTCCCACCCCTTCCCATATATTCAAATTCAAAATTACACTAAAACGCACCATACATTTCTCTCTCATTTTTAATTAAAATATTAAAAAATATTTTTTTATACATTTATTATTATCTTTTCTCTCTCATTCACTCACAACCACTTTTAAAATATATTAAAAAATTTATAGAATGTTACATGGACTTTTCAAATATACAGAAAAATCATTCCATTAATAAAAAAATCATCTCAAAAAATGAGAATGATGAGAAGGATTTCTGACCACAATAATTATTCTATAAAAGGAGAAAAATAAAAAAGATGAGAAAAATATATAGTAACAAAAAGAACACCTCAACAAAACTAATAAAACACAACTCAAAATTAAAAAAAATTAATAAAAAAGTAAAAAAAAAAGCAAAAGTGTTTCTCTATTTCTAAAAAAAGACACAATGTTGGAGGAAAAAAAATCATTTGTTTATCAATGTATTTTTTTTTTTAATTTTCATCATTTATTGTGTCATTTTTTTGTTCTTGACATTGATGTCTTTTTTTGTTGATATAGTGTTAATTGTTGTTCGGCATTATGTTATATTTTACGATTTGTTGTCTTTATTATTTATAATCGCGTCTTTTGTTAATTTTCTTAATTGTGTCTATTTTCTCGATATTGTGTCTTTTCGTCGTTTTTTTTGGAACAAGAATGACGGTGAAACATTTTAGTTTTTAAAATTTTTTCGCTTTTTTATTTATATTTTAAGTTATGATTTTTTATTATTTTATTTGAGGGAGTTTTTGTATGGCTACAAATCTTTCTTGCACTTCTTAAGTTTGTCTTCTTTTGTATTACCCTACAATTCATTAAAATATATAACATGCACGCATATGTTACATTTTTTCTATTTCCACCCCTATGTAACACGGGTAACAAACCTGGTTTTTGTTAAAGTACAGAGGTGGGTTGGCTTGCTCCAACCATATTGAACAAAAAAAAAAACCTTAGTAGTAAAAAAAAATGATATATTTTTATTTGGAACGGTACTTTAAAATGTTCTACTTTTCTAGACATGCTTTTCTTTAATACCGTTAGTCATTTATTTATTAAAATTTGCAACTAACTCCATGGATATTTAAACACAACATTAGTTCGTTATATTTCATAGTCTTCACACTAAAAGTATTGTTTTTCTAATATATATAACTTTTAGGGGTTTCTTTCTGATTTATTCTTTGTAGAAATTCGTTTAGGCTAACCAACTATTATAACTATCAATTTCAATTGTAAAATAAGTTATATGTCATCTGCTCCGATAAAAAATTGCAATACTGCAGCATCATATCAATATAATTTAACCCATTAGAGATAATAAAACTCATAAATCAACTAAATCATAAATAAGCAAGTAAAAACTTATCAAATGATACGAAATCATAAATTAACAAACATGTTATTTATAAACATCAATCTTAATCTAGAAACAAAAACTAATAAAGGTGTTATTTATAAATATGTTAATCAAAAGACCATCCAGGTAATAAAATACATTTTCATCACACTGCATAACATAACCAAAACAAGTCAAAGATCACATAATAACCACTACTTGAATATAGAGCCATCAAAACAAGCAAAATAGGTAACAGCAAAAGCCACACACTAGCTTGCAACCATCAATCTCTAGAGTTCAGCTTTTATGATAGTATAAAATATCTAGAGCAGCGAAACGTCCATGGGAAAAGGGTAATTACCAAAGATATTGTCCATTAAATAGTGAGGATGAGCAGCATCCATTACCACAAACTGCATATCCTCGGATGGCTTCCAGTGTCGCTTCCTTTGGTTGATGAACCAGTTGTTTATCTGCTTCTGATCTAGCCCTGTCGATTCGGCCAGTGCCAACTTCTGAGCTTCCTGTGAATAACAAAACCACAAAGTTAGCAACTTCACTATTATGTTAAGGCCATTGTGGAATAAGGTTAACACATAAACTGAATACACACTCCATGGTGTGTTTTGTTCCATTTGCAGATCAAGCATTAAATTTTATCGTCAATTCAATAACTGTATTAACGAACCATATTTTTCGTTAATTTATTATCAAAATAAACATCTTAAGAAGACACAATGACTGAGGTTAACGGGTTCATGAAAGGAAACCAATATCGTTTGTGAACTGAAGCATAGTCAATCAATGATTACCACTATGATTTACTAGATCCCGCGTCAAATAAACTAAAGAGGCACTTGAGAGGACAAATAAACAAACTTTTCAGTACAACCAATGCTTTTGAAATAGCAACGAACGAAGCATGGAAGTAAAAGTGACATTACCGAAGGATACGGCCATTTGTAATGACGAGACCACCAGTCAAGCAACTGTTGTCGAGCTTCTTTGGGTAACTTCCCTTTCTTTCTCTTTTTCATGAACTCCTGCTTCAGACTTCCTAAATAGCCGCTGTACTTGCGTAACAACTGACCTTTCAGCTCCCGGTCTTCAGCTTGGGGATCAATCACACTGTTATTCATCTCAACATCAAGCTCTTCTTTGGATGAACCATTCTGGTCCATGCCTCCCTCACCGCAACCTTAAATCACATAAGTTTTACATAATTCATTAAACAAGAAATTTAGTTAACAAAGTCATGGTGTATTCCATTATATGGTATAAATAGGCAGTATGGTAACACATTTTTACAATTAAATTCCCTATACCGTATAGATAGGATACATAAAGAGAAAATAGATAGACAACTTAAAGCTATAACTTAAAATACTTGGATGATATTGTATATCTAATTATCTACACTATATATAGAATACATGAAGTGAAAATAGATAAATAATTCAAAGCGATAACTTACAATTCTTATGTAAAAGATGATAGCGTATTTTGCATTAATCATAGTGTATAACTAGATATCACATGTTTACAATCGAGTACCGAACAACATACAACATAATACATAAAGAGGGATGAATAGATAATTTAACCTCCAACATATTTTTATGAAGATAGCAAAAATAATAACAATAACAATAACAATAACAATAACAGTAATAATAATAATAATAATAGTTAAGCTTATACTTAGATAGTTTTCTTGGTATAAAATTTAAATGGCTATTGAATCAAAGTTTAACAAAATGAATCCCTAAAAATGTTGTAGCCTATTTTAATTACCCTGGAAAAATAAAGAACCCATTAAAATCCAAAGCATGCATGAACCCCTAAAATTGTTGTTTTAACCTATTTCACCCTGAAAAATGAAGAATCA
This sequence comes from Bidens hawaiensis, assembly GCF_021521415.1. Lineage (NCBI taxonomy): Eukaryota > Viridiplantae > Streptophyta > Magnoliopsida > Asterales > Asteraceae > Bidens > Bidens hawaiensis. The sequence continues at coordinate 12,477 of NW_027500625.1, forward strand.
ATTAAAATCCAGAGTATGGTTCATACATATGATAAATAAAGAATGCTTACACCAAACAAAGATGAATAATCTTTTACAGTTTGTAGTTTTCCCTTAATTCAAATAAAAGAAAAGTAGATCTTAATTCAAATAATTTGCACTGTTTTTGATATTTTTTTAAAAATTAATCCCTATGTGTGTTAAGAACAATAACCGAGACGATGGGAACTTGTTGAAGTTCTGATCCATGTCACCTAAAGAATTAATATAATAAGTTGCACATCAACATATTCAACCATTCAAGAACAATAAAAAGAAAATAGAACATATATAATAAAATAATATATAGATACATATAAAGTTAAGAACAAACAGAAGATAAAATGGTGTACCAGAATCTAAAGTAGAGACAGAGATGGCCTTGAACTGTGACTCCATTCTTGAGAGAAAAAGCATAGCTTCCTTAAAGGGTTTTGAGAGTTCTTGTTCATATTTAATAAGCATCTCACAGTAAGCTTCCATGAACTGATCAAGAGCTGGATCTTGTCCAACAATGGCACTAGAACTACCCGAGCCAGACCGAGCGGACATCACGGATGCTCGGCAGGCTGCTTCAAGTCGTTCAACCACTTCTGGTGGTGCTCCTATCTGATTTTATTCATGATTGATAAAGAATCAACTTAGTATTATTATTATATTGGTTTACACACATGTACCTGAATTAATCTTGATGAAAAGTTGAATTGTTTTAGTGGGAAAAAAATAGGGTTTTGTACATTCTTGAATTATTATGGCTTTCATACCATATGAAGAAATGACTAAAAGCAACTAATTATGTCACACGCGCACACACAAATCTAAAAAAACCCAATTCTGGGTTTCATCCTATAAATGTTCTCTCTTCATGATAACCTACCAAAAGAAGAAATAAAAAATATATACTGGATTACGTACGCTCTCTAATTCTTGAAAAATTTCAAGAAAATGACAAGCTTAGCTTAGCTAGCCTCTGGGTTTCTTCTAACTGAAGAATATCTCACAAAAAGATAAGTTAGGTTTCAAGATAAATACATATATTGGATTATAGGAAAAAAAACTAGAATCTTTTAAGAAAGTGACTCCTGGGTTTCTTCTAAAAGTATACATACAGTCATTTAGGGTTTTCAAGAAACATATACAGTATACCTTTTGACAATTAAGATAAGCAGATAAAAGACGAGGGTAATGAGGATGAGACATGATTTTGGCTTTAACATGAATGTTGCTATTATCAGCTTCAAGCATCATTGCAGATGCAGTGTTATGGTGTCGATGATGATCCTGAGGGGAGACGAATAGGGTGTTGTTGAAGACAACAGGAGACTGAGGAAGACACAGAGAAGAGCTATTATTATTATCAGCTCCAAACCTCATCAAACAACCAGCATCACCGTCCATTGATCTGCCTGCAATAATAGTAAGTGGTAGCTTCAACTCAAGTTCCTGTGCATAGATACGTGCATAATTGTCTGGCAGAGAGAGAGAGAGAGAAAGAGTTAAGGGTTTCTCCCGAGATTTAAGCTTACAAAAGGGGTGTTGTTCAGCCCTTTTACTGAAACACCTATGTACTAGTGATAATAATATGTCCAAGTATTTAACTAGACAATGAATGAAAGTGCTTTGGAAAATGGGTGTTGGTTACAAGCTTTTTAAGTGTGCTTTGGTGTTTGTAGATGTGAGAGAGGGAGATATGCAGAGTAATGTGATGTATATCTTGTTTGTAGTGGTTAAAGAGAGAGAGGGTATAGGTATAGGTATAGGTATAGTGGTGTGTGTGTATAGTAAGACTTGTGAAAGAGAGAATGGTGCAACTGGCAGGGGTTTACCTTCCCAATGAAAACCCTCTCTCCCTATTTCCTTGCATTGCCACTAGGGCACTGTCATAACTTGCAAACTCTAGAGAGAGAAAGAAAGTTTAAGGAGAGAGAGTAGGAACGATCAAATCGAGGTGGTGTATTTTTGTAGTTTTAAGTCATGAGATGATTGAGTGTTTGAGGAAAGAGAAAAGTTAAAATGATTTTTTATTCACCCTATGTTTTACAACAATACTTTATTAAGTTTTTTTTTCAACATAATGGCAAAACTCGTCCTTTCTTGAATTTTCATCGGTCGTCCTTTAGAAAGATAAATGCCAAAGAACATCCTTTATGTTTAAAATATGTATCATGTTTTGTTCTTTCGTCTTAACTCAGTTAATTTTTCTTATTAAATCTAGTTTTGTGAAGGGTAGTTTTGTAATATTACATATTATTTAATATAAATGAAACAAAAAGAATAAATATTTAAAGATAATAATAATAAATTTTCATCTCTTTTGCTCTCTCTCTCTCTCTCTCTCTCTCTCTCTCTCATCCATTCCCCACCCTCCATCTTCATCCTCTCCATCCACCACCACCTACAATCTTATCTGGCAACCCAGTATATATAGACACAACTCAAACCTGTACATACACCATCTCTCTCTCTCTCTCTTTCTCTCTCTCTCTCTCTATCTCTCTCTCTCTTCCTTTATTTTATTTGTAAACCCTAACATTTTGGGGTATTTAAACCACCGCCGCCGCCATCATCATTGGAGATATCAAGCGAAGACGTCGTGAACTGATAGAACGATTCAGTCCACGAATTGAGTAGATCGGCATTCTTCGACAAATCTAATCGCCCTAAGAAACTGATCTCGGCTATGAAAACTAATACTATAAATAGCGGTAGCAGATTGGACCATCTTTTGTGTATTGGGTCAGAATCTCCGGTTGTTATTGGCTACCGGAAACCCACCGAAGATGTCGGCGGCGGTGGTTTAAATACCCCATAAAGTTAGGGCTTACAAATAAAATAAGAGAGAGAGATGGTGTATGTACAGGTTTGAGTTGTGTGTATGGGTTGCCGGAGAAGAAGGTAGGTGACGGTGGTGGTGGATAGAGAGGATGAAGATGGAGGGTGGGGAATGGATGAGAGAGAGAGATAGATAGATATATAGAGAGAGAGAGAGAGAGAGAAAGAAAGAGAAAACGAAAGAGATGAAAATTTATTATTATTATTATTATTATTATTATTATTATTATTATTATTTTTGTTCTTTTAGTTTTATTTATATTAAATAATATGCAAAAATTACAAAACTACCCTCCACATAACCAGATTTAACAAGAAAAATTAACTGGGTTAAGACGAAAGGACAAAACATGATACCTATTTTAAACATAAAGGATGTTCTTTGGCATTTATCTTTCTAAAGGACGACCGATGAAAATTCAAGCAAACATAAAGGACGAGTTTTGCTATTTTGTCTTTTTTAATGGCCGGTTTTATTAAAATCTTGAGGTACTAGCAAGGAGCTAATCAAATAGTATAGCAATATTGCAGCCACCCAATTAGGGGGGACGGGGTGGTCTGTTATAGGCAACTCATCACGAATGATGGGTTTTGGAACACCGCCGCCACCCCTTTCATCACGAGTGATGGGGGGTTTAGCGTGATCACCATCACACGTTCAATTCACACAAAACCCAACACACACACACACACAAAAACATATATATATACATGTATGTATACCAAAACCCATCACACTACCACCACCCTCACTAAATTCCATCACTAATGATGGAATGTGGTGGGGGTGAGGTGACACACTACCATTGGGTGTGGTGAGTGATGGAAATTGGACCACCCCCACCCCGACTACTCCCATTGGCAATCTCACAATCTCAATCTTACATTATTAAATTAATTTCTCTCTCTCCAATCTACCTAATTTAACTCATCCCAATCATTTATACACATTCACAACCCATCCCAACTTAAAAAAATGTTTTTTTTAGCGAAGTCCGTTTTTAATAAAATTTATATCGGAATGTTCATAATTTTTTAAGAAATATCGTGTATTTAATTATTTTTTTAGTTAGAATATTAAAGTTAATTAAATAATTAAGTTATCGGGGGTTAGTTTGGATTGCAATCTAGGTTTGCTCCACCAACCTAGATTGCCAATCTAGATTACATTACTTTCTTTTTTAACTTTGGACACACCAATCTCATTATGAGTTTGCCAGTGGGAGTAGTCTTACAATTGGGAAATGGTCATGCTTGAGACACTTTGCCACGTATAGATATATACATCCTGTATTGTATTGAGGGTTTTGTTTTTTCCTGTTTGTACCTTATATGCCTTTATTAAGAGTTATATGAGCCGTATTGGTACCAGATGTCAGTGGATTTGACATTCGCAGGTTGTCAGAGTACCTTATACGCCCTGTATAGTCATATACGGGGTATAATCAGATTTGATTTATTAAACCATCCAGTTTCTTCTCCATATCACACACACAAATACAAACACACTTCTTCTCCATATCACTCTTTCACATTTTTTAGCCAAAAAATGTCGTGGTAGGACTCTTTATTTCCGGAGTCGAATATTTTTTATTTGAATTAGAAGCCGGGGTTTGCACATCATAATGAGGAGCCGGTCATATTAAATCTGAACCAAGTATTTTCGTATCTTCATTTAACTTAAAAGTCGTTTGCTAGTTTTTAAATAAGATATATTCCATTACGTTTGCTAGGAGTATTGCGTATACGGTAGTTGCCATTTGTGGGTGAAGGAAAAAACACATCGAATGCATACGAGGGTCAGTTGTCGTACGAGTCACACCCAGAACTGTATAAAAAGAGACTAGAGGTTTTAAGTCGGATTGTATATCCGACTAACAAAAAGTTATACTCGTACTATAGGTGCGAGATAGCAAGAAACGGGAAAGACCATCAGACAGTGTAGTGGAGCTTATCCAAAAGAAAAAAGTGAATACGCCCCAACTTTACAAACTTGTTTAATCGAGTCAAAAGAATTAAATGAAAAGAATTACATGGGACTATGTGTCTCTAAAACGTTATAAAAAAAGTAATCGCTAGCCCTCAGGCTGTCGTGTACGTTTGTTTGGATCCTTACATATGTGGTAAGTAAGTCTGTAGGCACACCACGCCACACTTGGTCATGACCTCCGCCACGATGGGCCGGACCCAAGTTACATCCGAGTGAGACTGACCATGTGTATACGTATGGTACCTAAGTAATGTCGAACGCTGCGGTGTTTGCTGGGGTGTCTTGTGTAGAGACTTGAGTTTATAATTGTGATTGTATTAAAGCTTGATTATTCTTAAGCCACGATGGGCCCGACCCAAGTTATGTATCGATGGGTAGTCAAGTAAAAGAAAATATTTTAGCGTCAACATATTCACCAGCATGTGTTGCTAACGTATTTTCTAAACATTTTGCAGGTAATCAAGAATAGGGCCTGGAAACTCGAAGTGCTCAAGATATCCGATGGCTCGGATTGTTTTGTTAAACTTTAAAAACTTATATGGTGGTTTTGTAATTAAACAAGTAATCTTTGTAAAACAATTAATGGGTGTTTTATAAATCCCATCTTTTGTTTAAATATATAATTTTTAAATCCACATAAAATAAATACTTCCGCTTTTAAACCCACTACTCTGATTTATTTACAAATGTTGTACCAACATATGCGTCGCACACCTAGGCCGTGGTATGGGGTGTGACAAGTGTTGGTATCAGAGCCATCGATGTTAGGGAATTAGGTATTAAAAGATAATACCTAAGCTTCGATCTAAGTAAATAGGAAATTTCTTTTTATTACTTGTTATTTTAAATAGGGATAAGATAGCCTGGTAAACCTTTTCTATCCCTCCTCAATCTAAAGCACCCAAACTATAGATGTCGTTCAAGAAAATAATGGATGGATTCATGAGAGACGCGAGAAGGGCTGGAATTCCCGAACCCCTACCAAAGGATAACATGAGTGAGGACTATTACGAATCCTTCTTCAATCAAGATCAACCGAGTGACCGAACCAAACCAATATACTTCTCTGGAACCGAGCAATGTCAGATCAACATACCCGATAGTCCACCAATGCAAAAGAAGGATCCCCCAAGAAACTCAAGTTATCACCCATCAAGCATACTGATGTACCACCCATCCGAGATCTCGACGTATCATCCATCTAAGATCTCGACGTATCATCCGTTTGATGTTCCAACATACCAACCACCCAATCCTCATCCGTCGTATGCATTCCTCTCCAACAAACAAATCAAGGAAGAACCCGAGTCCGACTCATCCGACTGGATACAATGCCACTCCGACCAAAGAAGATGGCACACTGGAACTTCTGCATTCGACTCGGGTGACTCTCACCCCAACAACTCTGATGGACCTTCTCGAAAGCCGAGAATGAGAGTTATGATTCCATATGAGAGTTTTCATATGCACCCTATAGTAAAAGAGACTGCCCAGTTGATGGAAGAGGAAGATTTCAAAGAGGAGGAAGACCCCTAAAGAGGAGGAAGACCCTGAAGAGGAAGAGGAATACGAGGAGAAAAATACTAATGAAGTAACAACGCCAATGGAGGAACCGTCCGACTGTGATTGCCCGCCTGGACAAGGATGTAAGCAACTGTTCTTCCACAAGAATCTAAGTTATGGCTCTGTGGACCCCTATGTGCAATACCTTGAAGAACTCAAGAACAAGTCATCATCAAATTTCCCACCATATCAAGGAAATATCCCATCAATCAAAAAGCAAGCAAATGAGATCCACGAGCAACATGAAGCGGCTGAAGCTTTCTTCAATTATCCATCTGATTTGACATCATCACCATACCCCAAGAACCACTATGATATTGTCATGATGGGGTACCACGATCCGCCACCTCGATATGGATACCCGAATGAGACCCCGCAATCGCAGGAAGAACATCTTGATAGGGCCTTGCACGAGACTGATGATCTGAGGAAGAAGGTAGCCGTTGATGGTGTCAAGAAGAAGAAGATAGGAGATAAGCTTCTTCGAAAGTTTAACAAGATGACTAAACTAGTGAAGAAATACATGAAGGATTGAGAACCCCGAAGTGAATAAAGAATAGTGGTGTGTTGTAATATATGTTTTATGTTGTAATCTTGTGTGTAATAAAGAAAGTTGAAATGCTCTAAGAATAAAGATAGGAATATATATATCGAGTGATGATATATATATATATATGTTGTAATAATATATATATATATATATATATAATTTATGATATATATATATATATATGTGTGAAATAAATAAATGTGTATTTTAAGAAAACAATGTTATTTAAATTTCAGCAATGTCGCAACAAAGTAATGTTGAAGCTTCCCGAAAGGAAGTAGATAATCGGGCGAAAAAAGAAAAAGAGAAAGAAGAGAGAATAACCGATAAATACATGAATCAAATACAACAAATGATAAAAGAAGCCGTTAGTGCTGAATCTCAACCTAGAACTCAATCTAGGCAATTTCAATCCGTTGAACCCTCTCGTAAATCTGTCAAATACCGTCCTAAACCATATCACATTGAAGAGAGCGTTCACGAGTCCAATGCAGATGGAGATGTTAAGCAAAATTTTCAAGAAGTTAAAAATCGATAGTTGTTCGTTTAAGGATTTCAAGTACTTTGGACCCAAGGAGTTTTATGGCGACAAAGGCGCCATTACGACCGTAAGATGGATTGAGGAGATGGAATCAATCGTGATAATAAGAAAATGTTCTGAGCAAGAAAATATTCAATACTCTGCCCAAATGCTCAAGGGCAACACTTTAGAATGATGGAACACACTGATAATGAGCAAGGGAAGGCAGGTGCCGTACAACATATCATAGGAAGAGTTCAAGGAGATGATGATGGCGAAATTCTGCCATATGCATGAAACTGATCAAATCCAAACGAAATTCCTTAACCATAGGGTCGTAGGAACAAATCTCCGAGAATACAATACTAAGTTCCACGAGTACTGCAGTTTAGTGCCCTAGTTGGTAACCCTTGAGTCCAGCAAAGTCACCCGTTACATTTGGGGACTTCCGCAAGAAATCCGCGATATGGTAAGATCTCACCTTCCTCAAACTGCCGACTCCGCGATAGAACTGGCTAGTTATGTGATAAGCGGCCTTGTCCGCAACAATGAAGAAGATAAGAAAGTTGTGTCATCTCATGACCAAAAGAAGACAAGAGGAAACGCCCGATTCAAAGGCAATGACATAAATCAAAACAAATCTGGATTCAATTCCAACAACCCTCAATACAAAACATGTAAGAAATATCACAAGGTTCGCTGCCACTTCGCTCCGTCCTCTACTACAACTGTTTGCGACTCGTGTCACAGACCCGGCCACCCAACGAACGATTGCTGGAAGAAGACGATGACATGCTTTAACTGCAAGGGAATGGGGCATCTTAGCTTTGAATGCCCCAAGAACAAACCCGCTACTGGTGGTGCGGGTGGAAGTAGCCAAAGGAATGAAAAGAAAGGAAATGCAAGATTTTTCATGCTCGACACCAAAAAGGCGGCCGGCATACCGGAAACCATCACCGATACGTTCCTAGTTAAATACACGTTTGCAAGAGTTTTTGTTTGATTTTGGTGCCAACTTAAGTTTTATATATTATAGCTTTTGTAGTCTATTAAACGAACCATTAACAAAACTAAATAAAACTCTAAGCGTCGAGACCACTAGTGGTGAAATCGTTAAAATATCCGAATTAATCTAGAAAATGGAAAAATCTTGTTAGCTGGTTATATTCTGCCTATTCAATTGCTACCAATGACTCTTTCTAGTTTCGATATTGTACTTGGTATGGATTGGTTATCCAACAACCATGATCGTATCATTTGCAATAGCAAAACCGTTGAACTTCGAGCCTCTGATAAACGAACCATTCGAATTGAAAGGGACACAGACGTTGGCCAAGTTAGCATAATTTCCATGATTAGGGATAACAAATATTTAAACCAAGGATGCCTAGCATTCATGGCCTACGTCACCGAAGAATCCAAACCCAAGGAGATAAAAGACGTGCCTATTGTCTCCGACTTTGCTGATGTCTTTCCCGACGAACTACCTGGAATCCCTCCCGATCGTGAAGTAGAGTTTAGGATCGATCTTATGCCTGGTACTGCTCCGATCGCTAAAGCCCCGTATCGTCTAGCACCGACCGAAATAAAAGAACTGAAGAAACAACTTGACGAACTGCTTGAGAAGGGTTTCATTCGACCAAGTTCATCGTTGTGGGGAGCGCCAATTCTATTTGTCAAAAAGAAAGATGGGCCAATGCGCATGTGTATCGAATACCGAGCCTTAAACAAAGTCACAATCAAGAATCGATATCCACTCCCTCGAATCGACGATCTTTTCGACCAACTTCAAGGCGCGAGCTATTTCTCTAAAATCGATCTTCGTTCTGGGTATCATCAACTCAAAGTCCAATCCAAGGGTATCCCGAAAACCGCGTTCCGAACAAGGTATTGACATTATGAGTTCACGGTTATGCCATTCGGTCTCACTAATATGCCAACCGCGTTCATGGATATGATGAATCGAATCTGCAAGCTTTACTTGGATAAATTTATTATCGTATTCATCGACGACATACGTATTTATTCTAAGTCTAAGGATGATCATAAAAACCACCTTCGAACTTTTCTCGAACCTTCGAACTTTACTCGAAATACTTAGAACCGAGAAATTGTACGCCAAGTTCTCAAAATGCGAGTCCTGGTTGCACGAAGTGCAATTTATTGGACACATCATCAATATAAATGGTATTCAAGTGGACCTCGCTAAGATTGAAGCTATCTCTAAGTGGGAGATTCCAAAGTCGCCAACCGAGATCCAAAGTTTCTTAGGTTTGGCCGTCTATTATCGTAGGTTCATTGAAAAATTCTCTCATATAGCCGTTCCCCTAACCTCGTTAACTCATAAAAACGTCAAGTATGAATGGGGTACTAAACAACAAGAGGCGTTCGATATACTGAAACAAAAACTCACCCAAGCACCTATACTGGCCTTGCCAGAAGGTACCGAGGACTTTGTTGTCTTTATTGATGCATCTCATTCCGGATTGGGATGCGTACTAATGCAACGAAAGAAAGTGATCGCTTACGCCTCTCGTCAACTCAAGGTACACGAAAAGAACTACACAAACCACGATTTAGAGTTAGGCGCCATAATATTTGATTTAAAGATATGGAGGCACTATCTCTATGGAGTAAGATTTATCGTGTATACCGATCATAAAAGTTTAAAACATATCTTCGAGCAAAAAGAACTCAATATGCGTCAACGACGTTGGATAGAAACTCTGAACGACTACGACTGTGAGATCGTCTATCACGAAGGTAATGCCAACGTTGTGGCTAACGCCTTGAGTCGTAAGGAACATGAAAAGCCAAGGAGAGTCCGAGCGTTAAGACTAGAACTCCAAATAGATCTCATCGAACAAATCAAATCCGTTCAACTCCAAGCGATCAATGAAAACAAAATCTCCGACAAAAAACTTAACGGCACCATTGACTCGCTAGTCAAGGGTGACAATGGTATAATTAGAAAGGGAAACCAGATATGGGTACCAATCGTTGGGGACTTGCGTGAAAAGATTATGAATGAAGCTCACAAGTCCAAGTACATGATGCACCCCGGTAGTGACAAAATGTACCAAAATCTTAAGTCGAACTACTGGTGGAACGGAATGAAAAAAGGGCATCGCTTCGCATGTTGCGAAATGTCTAACTTGTTTGAATGTCATGGCCGAACATCAAAAGCCATCGGGATTGCTTCAGCAATCCGAACTTCCCGTTTGGAAGTGGGAGTTAATAACCATGGACTTAATCACAAAACTCCCGAAAATGACTCGTCAACATAATGCAATTTGGGTCATTGTGGATAGACTAACGAAATCCCCACACTTTATACCCATCAACGAGTCATACTCAATGGATAGATTAGCGTGTATCTATGTGAACAACATCGTTGCATTGCATGGAGTACCATTGTCTATAATTTCTGATCGAGACAGCCGATTCACGTCTCATTTTTGGAAAAGCTTCCAACAAGCGTTAGGCATAAAGTTAAACCTTAGCACCGCCTATCATCCACAAACCGATGGGCAAAGCGAAAGGATAATTCAAACGTTGGAAGATATGCTCCGTGCTTGTGTGATAGACTTAGGTGGAAGTTGGGATGACCATCTACCCCTAATGTAATTCTCGTATAACAATAGCTATCACACGAGTATTCAAGCCACACCGTTCGAAGCATTATATGGTCGTAAATGAAGAACGCACTTGTGCTGGTCTGAAACCGGAGATAATCAATAATCTGGACCCGAGATAATCCATGAAACCACCGACAAAGTCTTACAGTTCCGAGAACGACTGAAGACGGAACGTGATCACCAAAAGATTTACGCCTATGTCCGTCAAAAGCCGTTGGAATTCAATGTTAGTGAGAAAGTTCTTTTAAAAGTCTCGCCATGGAAAGGCGCTGTTCACTTCGAAATAAAGGAAAGTTAAGTCCTCGATTCGTTGGACCTTTCGAGGTACTTGAACGAATTGGTACTATTGCATACCGCTTGCGACTGTCACACCCCAACCTACGGCGGAAATGCCGGGGCACGAACTGATTGTCACAGCTCTCAAGGTTACTATCATGCAACATTACTTAAATGACAATATCTATTAATTAAATTAAGTTTACAAATAAATCAAATACAAACAAATACATAATCCATAATCATACAACAATACAACTTATATCACAAATGATCTTGATTAATTATTTTCTAACTTAAATTCTTCAATAAGTCTTCACCAACCTACATTAAATTTCTACGATAACCCGCATATGCGTATAAAATAGAATTTTGTCAACAACACATGCTGAGTGAGCAACACACCAGTTTAAATGTACATATAGTATATATATATATATATATAAATAAGTAATTGCAACAAGTCATATGAGAATAACAAATTAACAAAATGAGCAAGTATAACTGAGATGCCGAGAAGAACAAAGGCTAACGACTGACGTATACTAGACTGAGATTATGTTGGACCTCTTCGAATGCGTAAGCATATAAGCACATAAGCAAGTAGAGTATAAGTTGTTAACACATAAGACAAATTTGCAGTTTTGTGTATAAGTATATATGAGAAATACATTTTACGCATGTCCCTAAAACGCGGAAAACGAGTAAAAAGAGGGGAATGTGGTACTCACCTGATCGGATGAATAAAATAAAGATGAGGATGAGAGAATAGTGAACCCTTCAGGATTTACCGTCAAGGATTCATAATTAAATAATATAATATGAATTAATTATAAATGATATAACATAATTTTATGAATTAAGATTTCGATAGGAATTGACTTATGTTTTGGATTAGAATGTTACTGACTGAATTATATAAATAATTATTGTAAAGATTAATATTATTTATAAAATCGCCATTAATTGATCTTGAATAATTATATAACTGATTACTTATATAATTTAAGCAATTAAGATACAAGATATGCTTATAATAATATCCGAATAAATAAATAATTTGATTAAATATAACTTGAGATATGCTTATAATTATTCGAATAAACAAAATACGAATATTTAAATAAATAAATTATTTAATAACGCGTAACTAATTAAATACAATAAGTATCATATTAAATAAATAATGTAAGTAAATAAATGTGTAAATAATTATATTATATGTGGTAAGTTATAATATAAACGAATAGTTTGTTTTAAATCATTTTAACAACAACTAACGGTAAAAATATAGTTAACCATTATAGTAAGTTTATTATACTCTTTGTTTACAAACAATTATATATAATAAAGATAAAAGTAAAAACATTCAACGTTAAAATCCTCAATGATGGTGTCGGTTAATAAAAATAATGTTTAATTTATATATAATATTAATTAAAATAACTTATAAACCATTTAAAACAATAAAAGAATAAAAGAACAAAAAACTGGGCTAGGGGAGGCTCGAACCCACGCCCCCAGCCGGCTCGGGATTGGAACACACACACCAGCTATCTGAGCGGTGTTTCAGTTGATTACAGCTTGAAAAACATAATTTTAATGTTAAACGGTTAAAACCCATTCATGCTTATAAACCCTAGAATCAGTAATTGATTAATCCATTATTTGAATGATCAAACTGAGTTAGGGTTAATTTTATACGACGATAGACGATTAGAATCAACCTATTAATTACCTGCAACACATATGAATGGATGAAGGATGATGAACAGAACCCGACGGCCCTATTCACGAAAGAACAGCAGTGTAGGGCAAAATTTAGAGCAATAGAGATTAGGGTTTTGCCTCGTCATGGCTAGAGGATGGTGCAGACTAGTTTAATTGAATTGAAAACGACTCTAGATAGCATAATATTCAAGGATTAGGACGTTTTGCATATTTTTGTTAATCCACATCTTAATGATCTTGTTTTCCTAATCCATTGCGTCGGTGTAATACGTAATACTTGAAATAATGATCTCACGAATCAATTTCTGAATTGAAATCCGTTAATTAAGGATCAAGAAATATATTGGCTACGGGTTTTGAAGTATAAGCGGGTATGGGTTTGGGTAATTGGGTAAAACATCAAAACTTGCAATTCACTCCTTGAAGTTATTGTGTGGAAACAAAGTTGGGTAAAGTTTTAGTTTGGGTCATTTTTGCCAAAACAAGAAAGTTATATATATGTTTTAAATAAGTAGTTACAAAATAATATTATAATAATTAGTTTACTCGATAAACGCGATAAAATTTCCCGAACATCGAAATGTGTCGGGTATCTAATAAGAATATAAATCTGAGTTGTTACACTCGCCCCTACTTTAGGGAATTTCGTCCCGAAATTAAAGAATACTATAACAACACCATTAGAGCTTTGAGGAAAAGAAAATTTTAATTATTGTTTTAAGAAAAAAAAATCTACCATAACACAGAACTTTGAATAGTCAGAACAACGCTCCAATTGAAGATCCGATAAGGACATTTATATATAGGATGTACTAGCGGCGTATCCACCATGTCCTTATCCTCTCTACATTTGTACCGTTACCCCAACTACTTACGATTCTATATTATGACACACAATTGCACGCATTATGATTTTCATGCGAGGACTTCAATAATTATGTAGGCCTCCATAATTACTTAGATCATCGGATGGTCCACATAACTCGTCCCATCATCCGGATTACAAAACGTTTTCAAAACATGATTTTGAGAAAACAAGCATTTTAATACATTTTGGTTATGAATATAAGTTAGTCATTGTTTAAAATATAGAGAAAGATGATTTTTTTTGAGTTGTTAAAATATTAACATTTCAAACATCTTTTGAAAGTATAGTATTGCAAATAGTTGGCTTTGAAAATCTATATTTTATTGTATGAGCATAATCGCTTAAAAATAATAAATTATTAGAATTTAAATTGTTTAAAAACAAAATCGAATAAAGATTTGTTAATTGAGGAAGATAAAACATATGTTTAGAATAAAATGACAAAAACACCTTATCTGATAAACTTAGTTATGATTTGATTTGATTTATCAGATTTCGAATAACTTGATTAATTAGATCTATACAAACTTGAATAATTGAAGTTGATTGGATTGAAATATTTTAATGAGGTTTCAAAGTAGGGTTTAATAGTATAGGTTTGAAAATTTTGAGCTTGTTGAACATGATTGAATCGAGAACACACATGGGGATAGGTGATTAGGATTTCCACCATTGAAGCAAGTATGGATAGTGAGTGCGTAGGGTTAAGCAAACGACAAAGCATGGATTGTTCTTGTAGAAGGCAAAGACCATTGCGATATGGCTTGGTCACTAAGCGATGTATGGAAAGTGTTAATAGGAGTGATCGAAGCGATTACATCAGATGCAAAAACAATAAGAGCATTGAATTGAATGATGATAGTTGTAGGCGAAGCATAACGAGTGAATTTTTTTTGACGTAAAGTTTCTTGTTTGAGCCGCTAAGATTTTGTAAAGATTGATTGTTAATTTGATTAACAACATATAGTTGATGTTTAGACTTACGGTTGTTGTTGTTGTTATGAGAATGAGTACGGGTAAAAGAATCAAAATTACAAACAATTAGTTTAATAGACAAGATTTAGTTGATTGTATTTATGTTTTGGAAATTGAGTTTATATTTTAGAGATGGCAGGAGCTATCTCGTTGACTAAACATGTGGTTATGAGGCGGTTATAGAAAATAAATGGTTGTTGTTGTTGATGTTGAGAAAATGTTACACCCCCATCTTAGGCCTGGGCGTATGACCAATAGTTGGTACCAAATTTGTAAATAAATCAGAGTTATGTGTTTAAGCGAAAGTCTTTTGAAACATGTGGATTTAAAAAATAATATTTACATTATACAAGACGGAACCAAAGTTTCCGTTTAAGATTACTTGTTTTAATTTACAAAACCACCATTCATTAATATTCAAATTTAACAAAAAGATCTGAGCCATCGGATATCTTGAGCAACTTCGTTCTTCAAGTCCTAATCATGGTTACCTGCGAAATGTTATGAAAATACGTCAGCAACGAATGCTGGTGAATATGCTGACGCTATATATATTTTCTTTTACTTTATTACCCCTCGAGACTATGCCTGTCTCAGCCCATCGTGGCTTAGGAATAGCAAAGCTAAAACAACACAATTATAAACTCGAGTCTCTACACTAAATACCTCAGCAAACACCGCAGCGTTCGACTTAGTTAAGTACCTATATGTATACACATGGTCGTGCTCCCCACAGGAAAGCGTACTATGACCAGGTGTGGTGCGATGTGCCCACCGTGTATACCACATATGTAAGGATCCAGACAAACGTATACTACAGCCTGAGGGCTAGGCTTATACTCTTATTTATAATGGTTTTAGAGACACATGGTCCCGTGTAAATTATTTTCTTATAATTCATTTTTACTTGTTTTAAAACAAGTTTGTAAAGTTTGAGGGCGTATTCACATTTTTGATTTGGATCGGATTCAAACACCGACCAGGTGTGGTGCGCATGTGCCCACCGTGTATACCACATATGTAAGGATCCAGACAAACGTATACTACAGCCTGAGGGCTAGGCTTATACTCTTATTTATAACGGTTTTAGAGACACCTAGTCCCGCGTAAATTATTTTCATATAATTCATTTTGACTCGTTTTAAAACAAGTTTGTAAAGTTTTGAGGGCGTATTCACCTTTTCGATTTGGATCGGCTTCAAACACCGTACGAGGGTCTTTGCCGTTGCTATCTCGGACCTATAGTACGAGTATAACCTTTTGTTAGTCGGATATACAATCCGGCTTAAGACCTTTAGTCTTTTATAATCTTTTACCTCGATGAACATTTAGTTCGAAACTCTTTTCTTTACTTTAAAACCTTTAGTTAAAAAATATTCTTTCAATTTATAAATTAAAAGTCTTTATTTTAATTTATATTTATAAACCTTTAGTTTATTTATAAAACCCTACGTTTCTTCTTCTCTAAGAAACGTATTCTTTTCTTTTATTTATTATTTAAGAATAGTTATTTATACCTTAAATAATATGTATAACAAAGAATTACACACATATATATAATCACACATGCACGTACGCGCACGCACACACACACACACACATATATATTCTTAATTTCTTTGTTTTATTTTCTTTGTAATATGTTTCTTTTATTTATCGAGGTATTGAGTATAACCTCGACTTAGGGTTTTAAGCCTTTTATATTATTTTAATATTATTCTTATTCGGGCATTATGCCTACCTTTGTTGGCTTACGAACCCTACACACTCGAGCAGCACTTCGACACCTTTCACTCTTTTCAACCCTTTCTTGATCACACTTCACTTTGGCACGCCAAACGATGTACACCAATACTTCACCACTCGTTGACACACATTACGAGGCTATTCGACATGATGTCAGGGATGGAAATCTTTTTCTTGATTGGGACGTCAGTGCAAAGTGGCCTGAACTACGTGAAAACGAGCTCGGAAATCGAGGAATCAGGCAAGGACTTCGAGGTAATCGAGGGTATGATTCTTAGGCTTAGTGAGATAATACAGAGAGAGTAAAGTGTGTGAAATTTGGTGTGATTTGTGAAGATCCCGGACTTGCTATTTATAGGCAAAACTCAGGGGCTCATTGCGATACACGATGGCCCTTTGGCTTAGCCCGTCGAGTATTGCGACGTAGGCTCACTGAGTCACCACGTAGACCTGCCACTTGGCAGGCGTTGTGCCACGTGTTGACACATGGCGACACGTGGCGGACGTGCTGCCACGTGGCGTCACCTAATGCCACCGTTTGACACGTGGCACACATGTCACACTAGTCAGGATGAGTTATCGCGATACGCGATGACTTTGGCACTAAGGCCGTCGCGTATCGCAATCGGCCTAGGAAATAAAATTTTCATTTTTAACCCTAAGGTTTGGATTTTGACAGTTTTAGTGGCTTGACTTTGGAAACTTGGTATTTTTGACTCGAAATTTTCATGATGTTACAGAAAACATTCAATAATTAATAAAGACGTGATTTAATGAGAAGATCGGATAGTTGTGTAGATATTATATGAGTTATTGTGTAAAACGAAACTTAGATATGTTATGATGATGTTTATTTATAACTTAAGAATAAGTTAGAATCTAAATCGATAATCAATGAGTTTATTTGATGAGAGAAAAGTTTTATCAAAGTTTAATATGTTTTTAACAAATTAGAATTTGAGGTTGAATGCTTAAAATATGTTTAATGGTTTATGTATATGATATCATGAGTATTAAATTGTGCTATATTATTTAAATCACTTGAGGTATTGATATTATAATAACGTGATAAGATGAATATGTGAAAACCGATAGAGTGTAAATTGTTTTGATTGGCTTGTGATAACTGGGTCTTAATGAATAAAGAATTTGTATCCGATCAATAGAATAAAAATGTGTTGAATGTTTGAATAGATCGAATCATTAAACTTTTATTCAAAAATGATTTAGTAAGTAACTAATTGAGTAACTGTCTAATAATAATAGAATAATTAAATTTAAATCAAATCATAAATCGTTTCGTATAAAATCAAATAAACAAACAAATAGACAAATAACGAATGTTCTTCGATGTGTTGGGTTTCCCATGAGCTTTCCATGGCATTTTGTTTCCCCAACTTATTAGCATACGAAAACCAAAACAAATGTGTTAGTTGGTCTCCCATGAGCATTACATGGCAATTTCAATGACCAGCTTAATTAAACGAATAAATTAAGTTTGTCGGCCCATGAGCGTTACATGACGATTTAACCGACCAAACTAAATAACGAATGAACGAACTCAAGCATAAGTAGTTGAAACATCCCGTGTATCACCACGAATGATAATGTTTCAACAAAATATCGCAAAT